>NW_004444465.1:81293-82236 GCF_000243295.1 Trichechus manatus latirostris | reverse complement strand
AGTGGGATGAAAGCCCTACAATGTCACCATTCCTTATCCTATTGATCAGTGTAGACAGATTATTGTCAGGGAAAGAGTGAGGGTTTCCTGGGTCTCTTGGCGAAACAGCATCATCCATAGGACTGATAAAGTTGTACATCTGTACCATTGTTTTAAAAGGCCATATAGGAAAATATTAATAAGAATTATCTCTTAGGATTGGAATTGAGAACAAGGGAAATTTCATTTCTTCTTTACATCTTATGAAGTTCTTTGTTTGTTTTACACCAAGCATAACTTATTACTTTTATAACAAACAAATGACTGACTTTAAAAGTATATATTAAAAACCACAGAAAAACCAGACTATATTTACCTGCTGTGACTCAGAGTTGACCACAGTCTGCTGGTCATAAGACAGGCCATTAGCCCACAGTCACATCTGTCCCCTGAGATCTCGGGGAAGTCACGGTCTTTATGGACTTCTTAATGCATCGTGATCCAGAAGTTCCACAGGATTTTCTTTCCTTTCTTCTTCCCTTGGGTTTTCCAGTTGTCTCTGAACTAGAAGCCCACAGATGCTCAATCAGAAAAAACTAAAGGAAAAAAAAAAGATCTTGCATTTTGAAATTCCAGAAACATTACCATTACTTCTTTGTGAAAAGGAGAATCCCGTTATAGTATTCAAAACCTACACCAGCTACAGAACCTTATTTAATGAAATAGGAAGGCTCTGAGAAGAATTAAACGTTCTGAAAATGATTGGTAGAAATATTTTTTTTTAGCATTTTCCTTTTATTTATTTTCATTGTGCTTTAGGTGAAAGTTTACAGCTCACGTTAATTTCTCTTTCAAATATTTATACACATATTGTTTTGTGACATTAGTTGCAATTCCCACAATGTGACAGCACACTCCCCCTTTCCATCCCGTGTTCCCTGTGTCCATCGGACCAGTTCCTGTA
>NW_004444465.1:72839-75190 GCF_000243295.1 Trichechus manatus latirostris | reverse complement strand
CATTGTGTGTAGGTACCATAGTTTGTTTATCCATTCATCTGTTGATGGGCATCTAGGTTGTTTCCATCTTTTTGCTATTGTGAACAATGAAGATGGGTGTGCATATGTCTAGGATAGTGATTTCTAAGCGTGGTGGGTCTGAGATTGATTGGAATAGGGTTCTACAGACATTGCTGGAATGATGGAAATTTCCTATAAGATGATCTGGGTGATGGTTACATTTTCCATTTTAATAAGCCTCCCACTTAAGATTTTTACATTTCACACTATGTGAGCTACATTTGAAGAATTAACTGTTGGCATAACCATGGAGGACGGAGGATGGAGATAGGACTGTGTAGACCATGCAAGGATCTTGGATTGTATTTTAAAGTCACTAAAAATTCATTCTCCTTTAGTCTAAAAAAGCCACACTGGTATTTGAAATATCTCAGTCAGAACAAATGGTTATGACCACACACTCATTAGATGCAGTGAGAGGCTGCATTTCACCTTCTGCTCTCTAGTGGGCACGTCTAGGGTTTAAGGTTGACGGCACCCCAGGTTTGTGCACTGGTGGGTTTCCTTCCCTTCTCCTGACTCACAGCTCTGAGTCCTGCCGCTCGATGGCCTCAAATAAGGGGTGCAGCCCGTGCAAGAAGTAAAGGTAAACCTCAAGAGGAGTCAGTTCGTGCCAAGACAGACACCAGACACTGTCGAGGTTACTGGGGCCGCAGCGACGAGTACTCACCCCTATAGCATCACCGCACGCCATGAACGTGCTCAGGGATGATGCGCTTCCTTGAATATTTTTGACGTAAAAACAGAATAATGTGTTGCTTTGTTGTCGGACAGCTACAGATACTTTTACTTCTCTCTTTTTCAAGTCTTCTTTGAGTTCTTTGCCTAACCCCCTCTCCACTGCGCTACCTCGCAACAAACCTTCTCTCCTCCCCAGGACCCGGCCCATCTCCGTACAGGGCCCTGGAGGTCTCGTCCTGGTCCGCGCCTCCCTGCTCTCCTTCGCTCCTCTTCACGGGTCCCCGTTCCCCCCTTATTCTCCCCGCTCGCCCCACTGACCTCAACCGAGTGGAGCGGGGGGCGTCCTGGGGGCGGGCGAAGGCGGAGCAGACGGCGCGAAGGGACGTCCCGGAGCCCACGGGGCGCAGCGGGTTGTGGGCCCCACTCGGCTCAGGCGGGGCTCGCAGACCCGGGGGTCTCCGGGGGTCGCTGGGCTCTGAGGCGGACGAGGAGCAAGGAGGGGCGAAGGCCATTCGGCTGCCCTTGCACCTTCGGACTCACCCAGCGCACAGGTTTCAATCATGATGAACAACATGATTTGTCGACCCACCCCGTCTGGGTTTGGAGACTGTGGAGCCGCGCGGTTGTGCCACAGAAAGCGGGTGGCACCGCCTCGTGGTTAGTGAGAAATCCCTCCTTATTAAGACCAGGAATACAGGCTACTAAAGGCTCTGTGGCACAACAGGTTAGCGCGTTTGGCTCTTAACCTAAAGGTTGGTAGTTCAAGCCCATTCGGGGACCTGTGTGTCTGCTCTGCAGATCCTCTCACGTAAAGGCAGAGAGGAGGTTTCCCTTTCCCTCCTGTCCCCTGTGTCTTGTCCACAACGGGAGGAGCTAATCCAAGGTTCTCTTAGATCCTCCGATTGAGAACAAATTAGAGGTAAAATTCGTCTTTTCTTGCTCAGGAGCCCCGTTGCAGCAGTGCTTAAGCGCGCTCGACTGCTAACCCAAAGGCGGCAGTTTGAACCCACCAGACGCTCCGCGAGAGAAAGATGGGGAAACCAGCTTCCGTAAAAATCACAACTTTGGAAACTCTGTGGGGCAGTTCTACTGTGTTCTATAGGTTCGCTATGAGTTGGAATCGACTCGATGGCAAAAGGTTTGGTCTTCCTGGTTTTGTTTGCTTAGAGAGTGTATTTCGGGCAGGAGGGTAAATTTGGTCTCTGCTATCCATCTTTGGAGCCCTGGAGGCCCACTGCTTAGGACCTCAGCTGCTAACCAAAAGGCCGGCTATTCGAATCCACCAGCGGCTCCGTGGGAACCCTTCTACTCTGTCCTATAGGGTGAGTCGGAGTTGAATTGACTTGACGACAACTAGTTTGGTTTTCATGAGTCCATCTTTGCCAAAAGTGGAAAGCATATGTTTAAATGTTTTTAATTTGAGTTCAATAGTCGTATAAATCTATTCACATTTCAATTTATTTTTCCAGCTCAGTGAGTCATTTTCTCCATACATTTGCCAGCACAACAATTTTTTTATGTATCTGTGGTGCAATGAGTTCCTGTATGTGGCCTTTGGCTTGGTTCTTTGGAAAAAACAGCTTGAGAGGTTTTTTCCCTAGCCTTGAGGA
>NW_004444465.1:31474-70653 GCF_000243295.1 Trichechus manatus latirostris | reverse complement strand
CCTGGTGTGAGACCCAATATAGCTTTTCTAAGTAGTACCAGGTGCTTAGTAACATTAATTTTGGAAGGAAGTGATGCACCTAAACTGGGTTGCTATCACTCGGAGGTATAAATGTAATGGCTGTATTAATGATGGAATTTTCTTATATTAGTTTGGAAAAGAAAACTTTATAATTTTGATAACTCCAAAAAAATTTTTAGGTAACAAGGTATGTATAAAATAAAGTTTATTTTCAGAGATTTTAAAACTTTCATCTTTCAAGGAAAATGGACATGTGCTGAAAAGGTGATGAATAGTCTTCTGCAGTGATATTATTCTCAGCATTGACCTCAAGTCCTTGAGATTATCTCCCAGCTGCTGCTAACTCCTGTCATCCACAGGTCGGTGTGGGTAGGGAAAAGGGGCTGGTTCTCTCAAGATTATCTGCGAATCTAGTCATCGGGGCACTTCAGGCAGTTATCATATTAGGAGGCTGAGGGGTTGCGGTTTCTTCCATCAAACCAGCTGTTCGGAGTAAAATTCCTCAGTGGCTGTGACTTCCGATTTTCATCTTGCTTTCATATTTTGACTTTGACTTGTTCTGTTGTATTAGTTTGCGTCATCAGTTTGGGAACTAAGCTGAAGTTTGTGACTATGTGTTGTTGAAATTAGACAAGATCTTTTCACAGTTCCAGTATTAGTTGTTACCTGAGACGGAAAGAAAAAATCCAAATGAGAATCTTCTTTCAGGCCCTGCTGATAGCTAAGTGAGGCTAGAGGAGAACTAAGTGGTGATGAAGGCCAGGTGCAACCTGAGTGCAGTTAAGTGGAGGAGCTGCAGTCTGGAAAGCTTTAGTGATGATAGCAGGTTAGAGGAAATGTGCTGTGAAATATACTCAGGTCCCAACCCCTGGGCCCTGCTCAAAGCTGCTGCATGTGGTTTGGTCAGATCCCTGCTCAGCTGCCAGTTTACTCTCATTCTACTCTTCTGGAGGAAAATGAAGACCTCTCACACCTCCCAGGTGGAGATGTGCATAGCCTCCAACATGCACATTCAGAAACCAATCCATTTGCACCCTGTGGAGGCCAGCATTCTCTAAAGTTACTTCCACATCAGGATATATCTTAGTGGAATTTCTAGGAATATTTTCAATAGAAAAACTAACAGAATTTTGAAGTGAAAAGTGAAAAACTACTAATTTCTTGTTCTTAGGTGGTCTCCATAACCTGATTTGTTCCAAATGAGTTCTTAGGTAAATATTTTTTTTAACCTGTGATGAAAATACGCACAACTAATCATGTGCCAATTCCACAATTTCTACATGTGTATCAGTGACATTGATTACATTCTTTCAGTTGTGCAGCCATTCTCACTATCCTTTTCCAAATTATTCTATCACCATTAACATAAACTCAATGTCGCCTAAGAAAAACTCCCCATTCCCCCCACCCCCACTTCTACCCCAGTATTTAATAAGTTTTGGTTTCTATATATTTCCTTCCCCAACTCATCTGTCAGTCTGTCAGTGGAATGAGGGAGATCATTGCTGATATCAGAGGATCTTGGCTGAAAGCAGAGAATATCAGGAAGCTGTTTACCTGTGCTTTCTTGGATATGCAAAGGCATTCAACTGTGTGAATCATAACAAATTATGGATAAAATTGCAAAGAATAGGAATTCTAGAACACTTATTTGTTCTCATGTGGAATCTGTACATAGACCAAGAAACAGCCATGCAAACAGAACAAGGGGAGACTGTGTGGTTTAAAATCAGGAAAGGTGTGTGTCAGGGTTGTATCCTTTCATCATACTTATTCCACCCGGATGCTGAGCAAAGAATCCGAGAAGATGGACTATATGAAGAAGAACATGGTGTCAGGATTGGAGGAAGACTCATTAACAAACTGCTACATACAGGTGGGAAACACTGGTGGCATAGTGGTTAAGAGCTATGGCTGCTAACCAACAGGTTGGCAGTCTGAACCCACCAGATGCTCCTTGGAAACCATATGGGGCATTTCTACTCAGCCCTATAGGGTCACTATGAGTCAGGTCACTATTCTTTGGAATCGACTCCATGATAAGATTTTTTTTTTTTTTTATGCAGATGACACAACCTTGCTTGCTGAAAGTGTAGAGGACTTCAAGCACTTACTGATGAAGATCACAGACTACCGACTTCCGTATGGATCACACTCAACATAAAGAAAACAAAAATCCTCACAACTGGACCAATGCCCATGGAAGCAGCAGTCAAGCAATCAAAGAACTTATTCTATTGGGCAAATCTGCTTCAAAAGACCTCTTTAAAGCATTAACAAGCAAAGATGTCACTATGAGGACTAAGGTGTGCCTGACCAAGCATAGTGTTTTCAATTGCCTCATATGCATGTGAAAGCTGGATAATGAATAAGGAAGACTTAAGAATTGATGCCTTTGAATTATGGTGTTGGCAAAGAATATTGAATATTCCATGGACTACCAGAATGAACAAATCTGTCTTGGAATAAGTACTGCCAGAATGCTTCTTAGAAGCAAGGATGGCAAGACTTCATCTCGTGTACATTGGCCATGTTATCAGGATGGACCAGTCTCTGGAGAAAGACATCATGCTTTGTAAAGTAGAGGGTCAGCAAAAAGAGGAAGACCCTTGATGAAAGGGACTTACCCAGTGGCTGCAACAATGGGCTCAGACACAGCAATGATTGTGAGGATGGCACAGGACTGGGCAGTGTTTTATTCTGTTGTGCACAGTGTTGCTGTGAGTAGGAAGTGACCTGACAGCACCTAACAACAACAACACATATTTCCTTATTTCATTTAAGTGAGATCATATGGCATTTGTCCTTTTGAAACTGACTTATTTCACTCATCATAATGTTTTCAAGGCTCATCCATGTTGTGGCATGCATCATGACATCCTTTCTCTTTATGGCCGAGTAATAATTCCATTTTGTCTATCCATTCATGTGGATGGACATTTCATTTGTTTCCACATGTTGGCTGTTGTGCAAGCGCTGCAATGAACGTTGGTGTACAGGTTTCTGTTTGCATTCCTGCTTTCACTTCCTCTGGGTATATACTCAGGATTGGATTGCCGGGTCATATGATAGTTCCATGATCATTTGTTTATTTTTTGAGAAACCACTAAACTGTTTTTGTTTGTTTCTTAAGGACTTTATGCCATTGTGTTTTTGTTGTTAGGTGCCATCGAGTCGATTCAGACTCCTAGCAACCCCATGTGACAGAGTAGAACTGCCTCACAGGGTTTTCTGGGCTGTAGTCTTTATGGAAGCAGATCGTCAGGTCTTTGTCCTTTGGAGCCTCTGGATATGTTTGGAACCACCAACCTTTAGGTTACAAGCTGAGCGCTTAACCGTTTGACCCTGCAGTGCTCCTTTTATGCCACTGTAAAGAATAGGAAATACAAAATATTACCTTTTTTTTTTTTTTTTTTTTTTTTTTTTTTACTGTTACAGTTTCCTTAGGAGAGTAAGTCCTGAAAGCTCTCTTGTGGGGTTTTGTTTAATCAAATAGATGGTAAAAAGTAAAATTTTCAAATTGCAATTCTAAACTATTAGTAGGTGTGAAATCAATGTAGTGATTAATTACAGGTTTTAATTAAAGAATCAGAAAGGAAAATAAAAGGATGCATTACATGTAGTGAGCACAAAAAATTTTTTTAACGTACGCTGGGTCACAAAGAATTATATATTTCTTACTGCATCTTGTGGTCAAAAAAGTTTGAGTGACTCCATTCTACACAGACAGTTATAGGTCTAATCTATCATCTACCTTTTTTCTCTTCTCCTTTTTCCATGTTATACAAAAACAAGACTGTTGAGAGAGAAATGCAAATTTCATCAATAGTTGATGTTCAGCCTTTTCTATGAAGTAGCCTTACCTTTGGGATACTTTTATGCTAGTGATCTGAGATCGTAATAGACCAATGGTCTCTCTCATCTCTATCTGCGTATTAGAATCACCCAGGGAGCTTTGAAGAATAATGATGTCCAAATCCAACTCCAGACCATTTAAATCAGAATATCTAGGTGTGGAGTCAAAGGATTTGTGTTAGTTCAGAGCTGACCCGGTTCTTACTAGACCCACCCTATTTTCCATCATTATCTTTGCCTCTCCCCTTCTCTTCCAACATAGGCTTCTTTCCTATTGGACCTAAAGACTTTATTCTTCCTGCTCACAGGTTTATAGTCTCAGGTAAATCACTCTCTCATTTGGACTTCCAAGACAAACATTGTCCTGATAGTTCTTGTTTTCCTTCTGTTTATCTATGAGTCTTTACAAAGTTAGATTCCCTTTTCCCAAAGCCAGTTCACCACAAAGGTCTCCTCAAGTCAGCTAGCTGAAATTCATACTCCAATACTTGTCAGTCATTGGTAAGTGCTTTTGCAGGCACTGATTGCTGTAGGACTGACATAAATGCCCAGGTAATTCCATGTCCCTGAGCCATCAGGCAAAGTAGCTCCAGTAGTCTAAGTGTAGTCCTCCTCAGAAGGATCCTTGAAAGCAAAAGGAAATCATAGGTATGAGAATGGAAAAGGGATCCCAGGTGGATGCTGTGCAGGGATGGATAATGAGGTGGATATTGCACCCAGCAGAAACTCAGTAAATAGTGTCTGAGGGAATAAAGGTAGTTTGAAGATATTCTGCAGGTTTATAAACATTTTTGCCAATCTGAAGATATGCTTTTTTTTTTTCTCCTTCTTTCTTTCTCAGTAATAAGAGTTAGACACCATAATGCAACTGGGATATTATGGTTTGAATACAAAAAATTTATACTTTGCAAAGGATCAACATGAACTATACTCATTTTAATATTTTACTACTTTTATTTTTTATCAGTTTGAAAATTGGGGCTTTTGTTCTTCTTCAGGTTTATATCACCTTTCTGGTGTTCATACTTTATCCAAGACTGCTGACCTGGAATCTAAATTAAAAAAGTGGAGGCCTATTTGGTCAGAAACATAAATACTCTACATGTGTAGTCGGGATGCTCTGAGAAGTATTCCCGGAGCCCTCAGGTTGTTCTTTAAGAAGTGGCCTGGCATGCCTTCCTGAGCCCACTGCGTAGAGTGTTCCTGATGGAGTGAATCATTGCCATGCTGCCACCTGAGTCAGACAAAAAAAATTAAAGTATTTTTGGTTCCCCAGTGCACAGGATACTTCCCCAGATGCTGTCTGAACTTCTCCAGCCTTCAGTTCCACCACAGAGCTGGTTGCTAGACCATGGTTGTGTGTCCCACGACTGCTCTCACACAGAACCTACTCCAGTCTCTGAGGAGAGAACAAACGAGGTCCCACTTGTCCTTCAAAGTCAGAGGACTACAAGGGTGCCTCCATGTCTGCCCCTGTTCTGCTTTCTCAGGTGTTCTCACGGGTAATTTTCTCTATAAAAAGTGTTCCAGTATAAATCATCTTTACCATCAGCAGGTTCTACTAAGTATTTCAACTAACCTGAAAACAGTGAGGGGCTTTATTTTTTTTTCAAATACACTCAGAAACATTACTTCATTTGATGTCTTCAGTAATCACAGAATGCATGATTTGACCCATTTTACAAATGAGAAAACAGAAATCCAGGAAGGATAAATCACTTGCAGAAAGTTAGCAAAGACAGCACTGATAAAAAACAAGCAAGCAAAAAAGATCAGATGGCTGCTGCCTCCTGCCCCAAAAGCCTGTGATGAAGGAGCCACTTATAATAATGTGACCTCCAGCTCTATGTATTTTGCCACCGTACTCACGCCTTGCCTGTCCTGATATTGTCATAGCCCCCAGAATGCGAGGTGAAAAGCAGGACATCTAGTTAAAAGTCACTCAGAGTTGTGGAAGCACAGAGTCTTATGTGAGACTAGGACCTTGGTAGGAGCTAAGGGTCTTCAGAGCCTGAGGCCAACTTACCAGTGGTGAGTTTGCTCACGAGGTGCTCTGCCAGTTGGCTTTCTTGGGCCAGCTGATCACGGAATCTCTGTCTCTGGTAGTTGGCAATGTTAGTATTCCTGATGAAGTCCTCAAAAGACTTGACTGTGTTTTTCATATGCTGTGTGAAAAGGTAACACCCACCAATCCCTTCCTGTATCTTCTGATGTAAATGGATCAGTTCTTGAGCTTGAGCCAGAATTAGGGAATCATATTTCCTAAGATGGGAAAGAAGAGGAAAATACACTAGTGAATGCAGTGAATGAAAGGCTATGACAGTTTCATCAGAGATATCTCTTAGAACACCCCCAAGGAACTCTCCAAGTTGAATTCCTGCAGAAAGAATGAGGAAACAGCCTTAGGTATATTTGTTTTACTAACTTTGCTTAAAAATGATGCCGCTTCAGTTCCTCACTTCAGCCAAGTTGACACACAACCTTAAGCAACGCAGTCTACCGCTTCTCAGCTTGGCACTTGTACACATCTCCTTAAACAATATGCAATCTCTAAATAAAGACAATTATAAAGTCATATGTACACCTAACATGATACATCTAAAATGCATACAACCGAAAATGCACTAGCCCTGTTTACATCCTATATTTTATAAGTGAAAAAACCAAAAATATTTGATCCACACATACAAGGAAGAAATACTCGTAACAATTACAGTCCTTATTTCTGCAACTGGGCACATGGTCGTAGTTGGTATTTAGAACTACCTTCTTCCACCACCCATTCCGTATTCCCTTTGCCCTCAGTAAGCACCTCAGCTGGTCATGGTTCTTTGCCTGGTGAGATTCCTGAAGGGTCTGTACCATTAGTAGTCATACTGGAATTGGGTTGCTGTATTTTTCATTGACTTTAATAACAGGGAATGGAAATACTAAAAGACACTCTAAGGGATCTCCTGTATTCCAGACATACTCTTCTTTACCTCCGTTATGCAACATCAATCCAAGTTCCCCTGGGTTGTCAAGGCCAATCACACCAGACAATATGGTAACTCCCTTGTTTGCCTGTTGCTCCAGAGGCATGAATAGGCCAAAAGGCCAGGTGGCATTCTTAACTTCCAGTTCAATGAAATCTTCGGTGTGTCTCCATGTATGAGCATTCCTCCCTTTGGAACCAAGATGTCTAGACCTGCAGAGCATAGGCTCACGGGGACAGGGAGCAGAAATTTTGCGAGTAGGTTGCTAGGAGTAACAGTGAGTGGTGTCACTCCCATCTCCACCCCTTGATTCCTGGAGCTGGAAACCTTTCCTATGGGAGAAACAGTACCATGTATCGGACTCTGCTTTAGAACACATACAGCCTCCTGGAGAACATTGCCTCAATCCTGCAAAGTGTGCCACCTAGCTGGCACCATAATTGTGTCTTTAGAAGGCCATTCCATTGTTCCATCAAGCTAGCTGCTTTAGGATAATGGGGACCATGGTAAGACCAGTGAATTCCATGAGCATGGGCCCATTGCTGTACTTCATTTGCTGTGAGGTGAGTCCCTTGATGCTCTGCTGAATATCATGACGGTGGATAAGGCATTCTGTGAGTCCACTGATCATAGTTACATATGCAGGGAAGGCTAATCCATATCCAGAGTAAACGTCTATCCCAGTAAGAATGATACTCTGTCCTTTCCATGACGGTAGTGGTCTGAAGTAATCAACCTGCAACCAGGTTGCTGGCTGATCACCTCGAGGAACAGTGCCATATTGGAGACTCAGGGTTGGTCTCTGCTGCTGGCATATTCAGCATTCAGCAGTGGCTGTAGCCAAGTCAGCCTTGATGAGTGGAAGTCCATGTTGCTGAGCCAATGCGAAACCTCCATCAATGCCACCACGACCACTTTGTTCATGAACCCATCAGGCCATGACGGGAGTGGCTGAGAAAAGAAGACGACTGGTTCCCACTGAACGCATCATATTATCCTATTGATTATTAAAATCCTCCTGTCCGGAGGTCATCCTTTGGTGATCATTCACCTAAGACACAAATATCTTCATTTCTTTGGCCCGTTCAGAGAGGTCTATCCACATATATCTTCCCCATACCTTCTTGTCTCCAATTTTCCAGTCATGGTCCTTCCAAGTCCCTGGCCATCCAGTCAAACCATTGGCCACAACCCATGAATCAGTAATACAATGGCACATCTAGCCATTTTTCCTCCAAGGCAATGTGAACATGGAGGTGCAATGCTTGAAGTTCTACCCATTTGGAGGATTTCCCTTCATCACAGGCCTTCAGGGACATCCCAGAAAGGGGCTGCAGTGCTGAGGCTGTCCACTTTGGAGTGGTGCTTGCACTTCGCACAGAACCATTTGTAAACCACCCATGAGTTTTCTCTTCCTCAGTCAAGTGATCACAAGGAACTCTCCATGAAGCCATAGGTACAGACTGGGAGAGGGCAGGCAATGTGATAGCAGTGGAGACAATGGGCATTTGGGCCATTTCCTCATGCAACTTACTTGTGCCTTCATGTCCTGCTCAGGCCCAATCTTGTATATATCACTTTCATTTTAATGATGTAATGTTATGTCTGACTTTATGGCTTTGTCGGTCAGACAACACCCAGTTTATGATGCCAGCTCAGGTCACATGGTGACTTGGTGGTCCGTGGTTAAACATTTGGTCTCTACTAAGGCCCAGTACCAAGCCAAAAGCTGTTTCTCAAAATGAAAGTATTGTTGCAGAGGATGACAGGGCTTTGCTCCAAAATCCTAAGGATCTGCAGTGTGATTCACCAATAGAGGCCTGCCAAAGACTCCAAACTCTATCTGTCACTGATACTTCAAGGCACCATTTGATCAGCCGACTCATATGGCCAAGAGGCAGAGTGGCTTGAGGGCGGCCTGAAGTTTTGTGGAATTAATTTCCCATCCTCTAGCATGCAAAAGTTTTACCAATAAGTTCAGAATCATTGACACTTCTTCTTATTAAGGTTCATTCAGCATAATGTCGTTAATGTAATGGATCAGTGTGATGTCTTGTGGAAGGGAAGGGCCATCAAGTTTCCTGAAGACTAATTTATGACATATGGCTGCAGAGTTGATATACCCTGGAGATAGGACAATGAATATGTATTGCTGTCCTTGGTGTTCTTTCAAAACTGTAATTAAGAAAAAGGTATTGGCCAGATCAATCGCTACATATCAGGTACCAGGAGATGTATTAATTTGCTCAAGCAATAAAGCCACTTCTGGAACAGCAGCTGCAACTGAAGTCGCCACCTGGGTAAGTTTACAATAATCCACTGTCGTTCTCCAAGAGCCCTCTGTTTTTTGCACAGGTCAAATAGGCGAGTTGAATGGGGATGTGGTGGGAATCATCACCCATCGTCCTTCAAATACTCGAAGGTGGCAATGGTCTTTCCAATCCCTCCAGGAATGGGCTATTGCTTTTGTTTTACTATCTTCCTACGTAGGGGCAGTTCTAATGGCTTCCACTTGGCTTTTAGTGTCATAATAGCCCTTACTCCAGTTTTCAGGGATCCAGTGTTGGGGTTTTGCCGGTTATTGAGTAAATCTATTCCAAATATGTGTTCTGGAACTGGGGAAATCACTATGGGATGGGCTCAAGAACCCACTGGACCCACCGTGTGATGGACCTAGCTAATAACCTGGCCTCTATATGCCCCCACTCTGACTGGCTGACCACAGTGACATTTTGAGTCTCCTGAGATTAGTGTTATTTCAGAGCCAGTATCCAGTAATCCCCAAGAAGTCTGATGATTTCCTTTTCCACAATGAACAGTCACTCTTGTAAAAGGCCATAGAACACTTTTGGGAAGGCTAGGAGAAAGATTAATGGTATAAATTTTTGGCAGTGTAGTGGGGTCCTTCTTCAAGGTGACCAGGCTTCCCCTATATTCAAGGGGTTGTAGGTCTGTAAACTGGCTCAAGTCTAGGAATTGATTGAGGGGCTGTGACTTTCTATTCTGGTGATTCAAGTTAGACTGTGGTTCACTTGACCTAGAAATCTTCTGGATTGTACATTTACACTCATCGACCCCATCTGATGCCTGAATCTTCCCCCTTTTGCACTATGAAGAGGTCATCTATAGATCATTTTCCAAATTCTATTCTGTAGAGTTCCTATTAAGTGTCAGAGGGAGTAAAGGCATAGACTACGGAGAAATAAAGGCTCCATACCTATGGCCCTGTCTTAGATTGGGGTCTCTAAAGAAGCAAAATTGATAAAGTGTATAAATATTTATATAGAGACAGATTTATATCAAGGAAATGGCTCATGAGTTTGTAGATGGTGTAACATCCCAAGTCTGTGAGTCAGGATAGAGGCTTCTCCTGATTCACATAGCCACAGGGGCTGATGAACCCAAGATTGGCAGGTCGGGGAGCAGGGCTCTTGCTCACAGGCTGTGAAGATCAATGAATCCCAAGATTAGCAGACAACACCTCAGGTAAGCTGCTAGCTCAAGTCCCAAGAACCGGAAATCAGATGAACAGGAGCCAGCTGTAGGATCCTGAAAGAGCAAAAACCCCTGAGCCCTGCTAGAACGTCCACCCACACTCAGTGCAGGCCAGATTCCAGGCTACTCTCAGTAGATCTTATCATGGAGGTTATAACATATCAAATCTCAGCAGGGAAGTGACCACAACATCACACGACTGCCAAAACACTGAGAATCATGGCCCAACCAAGTTGACACACGATATTTTTTTTTTTTTTTTGCTTCAACAAAGAGAAGTTTATTTCCTCACAGCATAGTAGGCTAAAAGTCCAAATTCAGGGCATCAGCTCCAGGGGAAGGCTATCTCCCTCCATTGGCCTTCTTCTCATCAGTGTTCCCCCAGACTAGGAGCTTCTCCACACAGGGACCCCAGGTCCAAAGGATACGCTCTGCTCCTGGCACTGCTTTCTTGGTAGTATGAGGTCCCCCAACACACAATCTTAACCATCACAGGCCCCTTCTATCAAGTATCTGTGCTTTAGTGTGTCTTACACACATGGGCCTCTAAGATTTCATTTCAACACAGGATTAAAAAAAGTTTCGAATGTCACAATCTACCATGTCTGAAACTTCCTGAGGATAGGAAATGCTGGTCCTCAGCAAATTGACGACTCATTTCCCAGGCAACATTTGCTCAATTATCTGTCTACACAATGGTCTTACTAATTAATACCCTATATAGTATGATACTTAGAAAAAAATCAAAGTTGGAGAGGAGAAACCTTTTTATCAGGAGAACTTGAAAATTATCTTTTGTAGTATAAAATTTTAGTCTATTAAGGACAGCCACCATTCTGACAAAAAAATAAGAGAAAGTATAATAATTGCAGCAAATATTTTTTGAGAGAGTCATATGTGCCAGAGATTATTCTGACCACTTTACTTGTAATCATATATTTTAATCTTCATAACTCTCTGAGGTAGTTAGTGTTGGAATCTTCATTTTACAGATGAGGTAGCCAAGGTAACCAAGACCCAGGAAAGTTAGGTAAATTTGCCCAATATCACAAACCTAGAAGTTAACATTGCTAGTGTTCCAACCTAGGCATCTGTCTCTATTTTATTCATATATTATTTAAGGGAGAATCCTAGAGACCAAAATTCTTCCAGGCACTGGACCACCATTGAGTTCCCACAGCTCTCTGTTTGTGTAGTTTTATGCCTTTGCACAAATTTGCTCTTCATTCTACCAGCTTGGGCTGCCCCACTTCAAGCAGAAATTCACACTTTCCCATAGCCTGCCCTGCACAAATCCCTCCTTACCCAATCCTTGCCCTGGTCTCTCCTCCTCAAACTGCAGCTCTTCTCCCAGCAAGGATTCAAAGAGGGCCTTGTATTCTTCACATTCTGAGAACAGACAGACACACCTGCCTCAGTGAAAAGCTGGAGCCACTGATGATCACTATCTTCAAGGAAGGAGGCAGGGCTCATCCCAAGGACACAAATAACCCCAGTTCCAGGATTTATGCTGGATTTCCACATCTTTATTTCTCAGTGTCCCAGTAGTAAAGCATTTGATCACTCCCATTTTAGAGACAAGTAAAGAGAAGTTCAAGGCATAATGGTTAAGAGTTCGACTGCTAAACGAAAGGTTGGCCATTCCAAACCTCCCAGCAACTCCTCGGGAGGAAGATGTGGCAATCTGTTTCTGTAAAGATTATAGTCTAGGAAACCCTATGGGGCACTTCTAATCTATCACCTGGGGTCACTATGAGTCAGAATCGACTTGAAGGCAATTGGTTTGGGTTTTTGTTTTTGTTTTTAAAAAGAAGCTCAGAAGAAAGTAAGGTAACTTGTTCAAGATGATTCAGTCGGTATTTCACAGAGTCAGAATTCATATCCCCTGAGTTCTGACTCTGATTCGGGGATCCCTTTACCAAGCCTTATGGCCTCTTAAATGATACACTCACCTGCGGCTTGAAGTAGATTTTCATTTCCTGTAAGCTTGGGAAGACCCCAAGGAGTATAGCACTGATGATTTTCCCATGTCGATAGTTTCAATAATCCCCTAATATTTCAAAGACTTGAAAGCTTATCTGGATAAAACTGTGTAAAAAATGCAATGGGAAAAAAAAATACCTGAAAGACATATCTTCAAATGCTAACAGGTATTAAGTTAGAACTGGTAGGAGGGAGTGTTTCCCATGTTTCAGGCATTGTTCTAGTAGATTTTCAAGAATTAATTAATTATGCCTGCTACCTGAAGACATGGACACTACTCTTATTACCATTATAAATGAAGAAACTGAGACACAGAGAAGATACCTTGGATTTGAGCCCAGGGAATTTAGCCTCAAGGTACATGCTCTTGATTACTGCACCGTATTGCATCTACCCTAAGATCTTACGTGACATCTTCTTCTGTAGCTTCAGAAATTTTGTCCTACATTTTTATCAGGGTCATAATGAATAATGTGAAGGAAAAAAAAAAAAAAACCAGAAAACCTTAGTTTTCCCATCTCCGAAAGCTTATCTTTTCACTGCATTTTTACTTTTTGTCTAAGACAATAAGTTGATTAATTTTATCCCCTGTTGATTTGTTGAAAAATAATTGTATAAATTTGAAAGCCAATGCCTTCAATGCCATCAAGAATCCTTCTCTAATATTCCTGACCCTCTTGTTCCCCTATTTCCATGTTTTCTTTAGTCACTGTATCACCACCCCTCTCCCCCATTATTAACAGGTTTGGGGTTGCCAGTGGATTTCCAACTGTGAAAGGGAGGGAAGGGCCAGCCTCTACACCAGCCTGCTGGGACTGGTGATCTCCTCCACTTGGCCTTCTTCTCAGTTTGGCCATGTGTCTCACAGCCCAGATGCTGCAGGTCTACCTGGACTTGCTTGCAGTTTGCAAGGTTCATATTCAGGGAGAGATAGAAAGAGTGTTATAGATTCTCTGAGTTTCCTGGAAATACCCTCACCAGAGTATGAGGACTGGCTTCCTTGAACTTATGTGGGAAAGAATCTTGCTTCAGGCACATGAATTTCCCTCTGTGTTTGCTACTCGTGTTCTCATCTCTAGAGACCCAAGGCTAGGTTGGGAATAGACAGTGTTACGCTGAGGCAGGTATAGTGTACTAGCACCTTTTTTTCCCCAGTGCAGCTGACAAAATGCTTTGTCAGTAACAGTTTGAATTGAATTCTGAGATATTTAGGTCAACAGTGGTATTATATGTTTGTAGAATCTGAAACAGTTTCCTGAGCAAGAAAAGGCAGTTTTCTGCCTGAACTAGGATTCTGGCCTCTGTTCCTCGCTACACTCTCACTGCAAACTTGGGAAAATTGCTCCACCCCTTTATGCCTCAGTTTTTTCATCCTTTGAAAATTAAGGATAAAATATCCACTTCTACCTTTCTAGGAGTATGGTCAGGATAAAATTTATTTCGATGAAGGAGCGAGTAGAGCGTTTAGTTTCTGGAGAGTGTTTAGTTTCTCAGAGAGTAGACAGACAATCATTCATCACTTTGGTGACCTTGACCCTATAGGAATTACTGTATTTCTGCAGCTGGTTGGCCAGGGTGTAGGCAGTAGCTTCAGATATAAGGAATTTCTCTTTGAGGTCTCTGAACTGCTATTTGCTTTGTGCTAGCTGGGAGCGCAACTCCTGGTTGAGTTCTAGGATACTCCTTTCTGCCCTCGACCTACAGCAGGTGGTGAGAGATAATTCCATGCTGAAGCTTATGGTGGAGGGAGTGGAGGCAGAGCCTGAAGAGAAGAAAACCAGACAAATAATAAATTAAAGACCAATTAATGGATTATGCTGATGGTTGCACATCTTGCTGAATTTACTAAAAATCATTGAATTGTACAGCTAAAATGGGTAAATTCTGTAGTGTAAAATTATATCTCAAGAAAGTTGTTTTTTTTTTTTTTTTAAGTGAAAAAAGTGATTTAAACTGGTCTAAAGGATGCAGATGTGATTCATAACTTACTTTTGGGATAAAGTTTGTCAGCATCACACGACACTTGAGACTCCTGAACCACCAAAACAAGGAGGAAGGTCCAGAGCTCAGAGCCTAAGGCACTGCCTCTAGCTCAGGCTCCAACAGGAGTGCCAGAAGGAGGAGCCAGAGCACCAGGTTAACTGCCTGGAGTCGCAGTAACAGAATCGGAAGGTGGGAGGGAGGTGTCATGGAATCTTGGGAGCCGCTGCCTTCCAGTTGCCTGGGCCATGCTGATGCACAAGGCTGCTTGGTCTCCTCTGAAGGTCACACCGATGGGGACAACCCCTCAGCACCACTCTTGGTATATGTGTACCCTATTGCTGATACAAAAAACCTACTCTTTCTAAAATTTAAGGATATTTTTCATTATTTTTGCAAGTCCATAGAAAACATCAAGGATTCCATATTTCCACCAAATTCCTTCATTTTCTTGAAGAATGTCATGAAATCACTTCTTCTTCATGAAAAACTTAATGGAAAACTTAAAAACTACAGATAATCGTGGTGTTCTTCTTTGGTTCTTCTCCAGTTGTTTTTTTTCCCCTACACCATTTAATATTATAAGAACAAAATCCAGAGTATAATACTCTACTCAGTTTGGGAATAAATTGTAAGATTTTTGCACTGACTATCTCGTGTTCTTCTTGCTGCAAACCAATGTTATGTTGGCTTCTTTTTCTTCAGGGTAGCATGCTGGCTTTTCATGAAACTTAAAGTCAAGTTTCACATCCCTACCTCCTAATTCCACCCTCCTCTAGTGTGTGAGTTATTTTGTTTTTTAATGTCCATATACATATTTTGCACTTTTCACTTAAGAATTTCATTCTAGCTCCATAGGGTCTCTTTCCAACTTGTCAAAGTCATTGAAATATCTCATCCTAGTTGGTTATTACCCAGTTAGCCTCATGATTGCCTGGACCCCTAAGATTTATGTATATCTCATTGAATGCATGTAGTATCCACTCATTTGGGGACGACTTATAAACCGATGCTATTCTTTATGTTCAGGAGAAGTTTCTATGGGACACTGATTCATAGATCTGTTTGGGTTGACCAAAGTCACTGACCTGTGGTTATCCTGTGGCTGTGTTTTCTGATAGAACGTAGTAAAATCAAGATCATGGACCTGTGGTGGTTTGTGGTGATCCACAGCATTCCTGCGCAACTGGGTTTAGTGGCATAGAAGCTGAGCTTTTAAGGAGAGGTGCAGACAGACAGGAGAGAAAGTCACTCCCTGACATAGCTCTTCACTTTCTAAGTATCCATTCCTCCCTGATTTTGTGAGCCTGAGACTAGGAAGATTGCATGGAATATTTGTTTCTTCCGTTTAGCATCCTGGCTTGCCTACACAGTTGGTGGGGTAGGCCTTTGGGGCCCAGAGAAGAGGGAGCTTTGTGGGAAGGAATTCTCGAGGAGGGGAACTGTGCAGAGGGGCCACAGGCTTCCGGTGGTGATGGGCCCTGTGCCTTGCTGGTCTGGGTAAAATTAAGAAGGATGAGTCATAAGTGGAGAGCAACATGTTCAAGAAAATCACTGTTCTCACTCCTGTTTGTTGTACATTCCACCAGGCAAATCTTTAGTCGGGATAATTTTTAAAGCTTATGGTAAGCAGCATTGGGAGGAGGCCATGGCAATCCTTAGCTCTGGAGGTTTGGGGGAGGAGACTCTGGAAAAGGAACGCCTGGGGGCATGTGGTTTGTCCACACCATTTTCATCAACTCTCTTCTTTGGCAAATCTTGTGTATTTCCCAGATATCATATTGCAGTTACCATATTGGTGCAGTTAATACTTTCGGATTTGTGAGACTCTTGATCTTCACGACTGGGGTGTGGGGCGGGGTTTTCTACTGTCATCTAGTTAGCAGAGGCCAAGGATGTTGCTAACCATCCTGCAATACACAGGAGAGCCCCTGCCCCCCTCCCCCTCAAGAAAGAATTATCAGATGTAAAATACTGATAGTGCTGAGTTTGAGAAACACAAGGATCATGCTTAAGTGACTAGAAAACATGAATTCCTGCTGGGGTGGAAGGAAAACTCTGACGTCAAAGAAAATTGTTAATAGGTCGTTGCTTATTGATCCAGTTATGACGATTTTGGTTTTTTTCATCTTGAGGTGTAATCCATTCTGAGGGCTGTAGTCTTTGATCTTCATCAGCAAGTACTTTAAGTCCTCTTCACTTTCAGCAAGGTACTGACAAAGAAGATGTCAACAGAATCAATTAGCATCTAGATTCACTCACAAAAAAATAAGAAGAAAATTCCATCTGTTTGGAATTATAGAGGAAATTCTATCAATCCTGTTTCAAAGCAGAGATGAAAATGAAATTTAGAAAATATTCTGAACTAAATAAAAATGAAAATTCTGCATATACTGCATAATGTGCAGCTAAACCAGTCCTTAGAGGACTACACACAGCTTTAAACATGAATGTTAGAATTTTAGTGGTGATAGTTACCGAGCGAAGTCTCCATTTCAAAAAATTACAAAAAGAATAACAACAGAACCAAAAGCAGAAAGGAGTACAAATTAGATATTTAAACAGAAATTTAAGATTAAAAATAAATATAGAGAAGAGAAGATAAAATAAATAGTTGGTCTTTTACGAACACTGCTAAAACTGACAAAACTCTGGTAAGTGGGAGGTAGAAAAGAGAGAGAAGGCACAAACAAGCAACCTGAGGAATAAAACAGAAGTGATTTATTGAACTTCTAGATATAATCTGATAATAAATGAATATAATGAGCAGATATGTGCCAATAAATTTTAAAAAATAGAGAAAGTGAACAAATTCCTAGAAAATATACCTACCAATAATGATTTTGAAAAAAAAATTTTAAAAAGAAAGTCCTACAGGTATTAAATAATTAAATCAGAATTCAAAAATCTTCTTGCAAAGAGTATTCAAAGACCACATGATTTCACTAGAAGAAATGACTCTAAATGCAAACAAACTCTAAATAATTTAAAATATGATGTACTTCTCCAACTTCTTTTATGAGATTTGACTGGAACCGAAACACTGAAAAAGGCAATAGGAAAGACAGAAGCTATAGGCCTGCATCACTGATAAACAGAGATGAAAAAAATCCTTAAAAATATTTTAGGAAACTGCATCTAAGGACATACACATGCACACGCCCAGACACACACATACATATAATGTGGACATTCATTTCTTACCGGGAAAACTGTTCTTGCCAAAAAATAAACTAATCTATTGCACCATATCAAAACTTAAAGGAGGAGAATCATAAGCACTAAAACTAAGAAAATGTGTGTGAAATAATTCACCATCAATGTATCAATATATGATTTGATTAAAAAAGTAGCAAAATAAAAGAGAATAGTTCTAATCTGCTAAAGGATAGCTTCAAAAAAAAAAACCAAAACCCTACACCAAACATTATAAATGATGAGAGAATACTTCCTTTTTTCCCTTATCAATCAGAAATCTTCAGGAACCAGACAGCTATGCCTACTGTAACCATTTCTCTTCACCACTGTGATGGAGCTGTTAGCCAAGGCTAAAGGCAAGAAAAAGAAATAAAAGATAAAAGAAGTGAAAATGAAAAACGAATATTGTAATTATTTGAAGACCTCACCTTATGCATCTCTTCATTTGTACCCTTTTAAAACTGTAATAGTAAGTATAGTGCTTTTTGGAGTTCCCTGAGTTGTTCCAGTGAATTATGGAACCTGGGAGTGGTGGTAGCGGGAACACCTGAAACTGTAGTCAGCAGATTAAAAGTAAGGGTGAATTCATATATATAATAAAGCATAAAGCACGCAGGGGGCACAAACATGGATACTTCAGACTTAATCAAACACCATTCAGGATTGGTTTATGGGGTCTGAAGATGTAGGGCAATAGTCTTGTGGGACAACTCGGCCAACTGACGTAGTATAGTACGTAAAGTTTATGTTCTAGATCCTAGTTTGGTGCACAGCATCTGGGGTCTTAAAAGCTTGCGAGCACCCATCTAAGATACAACTATTGGCCTCTAAGTGTCCAGAGTAAAAGCGAAAGAAGGAAATCAAAGGCTCAGAGAAGAAACTAGTCCACAGGACTAACAGTCTACATGATCCACGACTTCATCTACACTGAGAACAAAAGAAAAAGATGGTGCCTGGCTACCATTACCTATCATTCTGACAATAGATGGATCCTAATAGAATGGGACCAAAATGTGGAACAGAACTTAAATTAATAAAAAGTCCAGAGGGACAGGACCAGTTGAGACAGGAGGACTCTCCAAGACTATTGCCCTGATATACTCTTTAAAACTTGAACCAAAACTATTCCATGAGTTCATCTTTTAGCTAAATAATGGACTGGCTCATAAAATAAACAATATAATCTGTGAGTACAGGTAGTCCATGACTTGCAATGTATTCTAGTTATGTCGAACTGTGCTTTTCAATCATCTTTTTTTTTGTACATCTCATCATTAATAATATGTACTGCACACAAGGTTGCAGCATGTAAATTGCTGATGTTATCATTCTCAGATGTTCCTTCATAGAAGTTCAATTTTTGGTACACTGTTCAAAATGGCCATATAGTAGGCTATAATAAAAGGCAATAATAATGAAAACTAAACAAACAAACAAAAATGAGGTATTCAACTTACATCAGAACTGATTCACAATGGAGTCATTCATTCGAAAGGAATCACTTCATAAGTCAGCGACTACTTGTACTGTGCTCCTTTAAAAAAGCCTCTATACGAGACCAAATGGTCAACATTTACTCAAAAGCAAAGCTGAGAAAGCAAGGGGGAAGGGAAACTAGATTTACTGGAAACATAAAAACCAGAAAGGAAATAATGAGAAAGTTGACACACTGTGAAAAACGGAACCAATGTCACTGAACAAATTGTGTAGAAATTGTTAAATGGGAAGCTAATTTGCTGTGTAAAATCTCACCAAAAAGAAAATATTTTAATAATAATAAAAAAAAGTAAGGTGGCCCTAGGGGCCCTCAAGCTTGTGGCTGGTATCCTGAGAGGGTAATAAGAACCCCAGAATTTTTAGCCAGTAAGTCAGCAGTGAGGAGACCTAGGGGACCTCTGGACATGCAGCTGGTATCTTGAAGGGGTAGTAGGAGAGTACTTCAACCAAATGAGAGTTTGGTGGCCCATAGGCCCATAGGGACCATTGCTTTCTCCTGAAAGTGGGGACCCAGGATTTTCACATCCTGGATCCAGGATCGCTCATCTCAGTCAAGCTTCCCAATTCCAGAACAAAACACCAATTGAAAGTGCACTGGAGCTCCTGCACAGGTCTGAGGCATAGAGAGCGCTCCCTGTAAGTCAGGAGCTGGGGAAGGCCTACCCTCCTCCACCTTTTCCTTCCCCCTCATTTCAGTTGCCTTGACAGGTCATTCCTCTCAAGCCATTTAGCTTCAATGCCTCTGAAATAGGGGATCCCTCTGGCTCCTGCCGTTTTCTTGTGTTCTAGTTGATAAAATTTCAAGTCTAATACTTTAATCAGGTCTTTATGCTTTTAAAGTTCCATAGCCAAGGTCTGAAGGTCTCAGGGCATTTGGCTGTTTTAAAATGGTGAACACGCAACCCATGTCAGTCCTTGATTACATGCCTGAATTG
The DNA here is from genome assembly GCF_000243295.1 of Trichechus manatus latirostris. Classification (NCBI taxonomy): domain Eukaryota; kingdom Metazoa; phylum Chordata; class Mammalia; order Sirenia; family Trichechidae; genus Trichechus; species Trichechus manatus. The sequence goes on along the minus strand of NW_004444465.1, from coordinate 50,714 downwards.
GACAGAAGACCCGGCCATGAGACTGAGTACTAACTGCTTACATCACAGGGCCACCACCTAATGCAGGGCCCAGGTTCAGGCAACACTACCTTGTCAGCTCTAATTGTTCCTTTATTTTTTTTGTCATTAGATGATATGTTTTGATGTGGATAGTGATATTTTTCTTCTGGTAATGATATCCTCTGTAAGTGATAGTTATGCTTCTTCCTTCTCCATGAACTACACCTTCTATTTCTTTGTCTTTTCTGACCTGAAGATCATCAAGTGAGAGACTTTACCCAGGATTAAGGAAAGCACAGAGAAGTATCCTAAAGTCACCTCCACCATTTTGTTCCCTTAGATGGTTCTCATAGGAAAAGGTTGAAGATGAAAAGCAGGCAGAAACAGTGCCCTTTTGTGAAAGACTTTCATGTATCCTTTTTTTAAGAATTTCTATGGAAGTTCAAGGGGAAAACTCATTAACTGTATCCTTGGACTCCACTGGAATCCTGGAAATGGAAGCTCAATTACTACTCCACTTTGGGGAGAGGTACAACTGAACATGTCCCACAAAACAGGATGTCTGCTTGGACACAGACTGGAGCCAGGACCAGGTCAAGGCCAGGTTAAGACAAAACTAAGCACAATTGTCACAGGGCAGCACCTACCTGACAGCACCTATGAAGATAATTCTGGAAACCTCATGGGTATTTTTGTCTTCCCTTTGATCCATTTTCCATCTGCTCCCTTTGCCCTTTTACCACAGGAGAGGATTCACTACCTTTATGTTGGGTCAGGAGGCTTTATGATGCCTGATGGACAGGGAGGAGGGGACTGAGGAGGGGGCAGCTGCAATTCTATGAAGAGCTACTCCCTATAAGGTGGCTCCAGAGGTCAGGCTGACCCCAGGACCTCTCTGCTCACCAAAGCAACTAGGAGGAGTCCAGAGGACAGCCTGTACTGAGGATAAACAGAGAAATCACATGCCCACCTAGCCATTTTGGTGTCAGGAAAAGCCAAGTAAAGCTCTACCTGAAGCTTCTCTACGGTCTGAATGGGATGAGTGTTTAGTTGCTAAAGAGGTAAGAGGGGCCTCATTGAGAGGACAAAGGGAAAAGTTCCTAAAGAGGCTGATTCTGGGGGATATTGCTAAAAGAAAGGAGTAACCAAACCATGCTGAAAAGTCTACAAGTTATTCTAAAATGGTGCAGCAAATACATATATATGGAGAGTGACAAAGCAAATGTGAGAAAATGTTCATTAATAAATGTGCGTGGAGAATATATGAAGTTACTATTCTTTTAGTAAGACAAAGTAAAGATTTATAATGAAAGGCGCAAAGACCTAGAGTTAGAAAACCAAAAGGGAAGAACACGCTCAACATTTCTTAAGATGAAAAAAATGAAGAGAAAATTCAAGCTTCAAGTTGCAATATTGAAGGATTCTATAGAGAAAATATTAAACGAATCAGGAAGCATCAAAAGAAGATGGAAGGAATATAGAGTCACTGTACCAGAAAGAATTGGTTGATGTTGAACCATTTTGGTAGGTAGCATACGATCAAGAATTGATGACACTAAAGGAAGAGGTCCAAGCTGCACTGAAGGCATTGACAAAAAATAAGCCTTCAGGAACTGACAGAACACCAATTGAGATGTTTCAACAAACAGATGCAGCACTGGAGATGCTCACTTGTCTATGCCAAGAAATTTGGAAGACAGCTTGCTGGCCAACAGGTTGGAAGAGATCCATATTTGTGCCCGTTCCAAAGAAAGGTGATCCAACAGAATGGGGAAATTAATGAATAGTGTCATTAAAATCACACACAAGTAAAATTTGGCTGAAGATCATTCAAAAGCAGTTGCAGCAGTACATTGACAGGGAACTGCCAGAAATTCAGGCTGTTTTCAGAAGAGGAAGTAGAATGAGGGATATCATTGCTAATGTCAGATGGATCTTGGCCAAAAGCAGAGAATACCGGAAAGATGTTTACCGTGTTATATTGACTATGCAAAGGCATTCGACTGTGTGGATCATGACAAATTATGGGTAACATTAAGAAACTGGGAATTCCAGAATACTTAATTGTGGTGGTGAGGAACCTGTACATAGACGAAGAGGCAGACTTTTGAACAGAGTAAGGGGATACTGCATGGTTTAAAATAAGGAAAGGTGTACGTCAGGGTTGTATCCATTCACCATACTTATTCAACCTGTAATGTGAGCAAATAATCTGAGAAATTGGACTATATGAAGAAGAACACAGCATCAGGATTGGAGGAAGAGTCTCTAACAACCTGTGATATGCAGATGACACAACCTTGCTTACTGAAAGTAAAGAGGACTTGAAGCACTGACTGATGAAGATCAAAGACTACAGCCTTCAATACAGATTACACCTTAACATAAAGAAAACAAAAATCCTCACAACTGGCCCAATAAGCAACATGGTGATAAATGGAGAAAACAAGATTGAAGTTGTTAAGGATTTCATTTTATTTGAATCCACAATCAATGCCCACAGAAGTAGCAGTCAAGAAATCAAACGACACATTGCATTGGGCAAATCTGCTGCAAATGACCTCTTTAAAGTGTTAAAAAGCAAAGAAATCACTTTAAGGACTAGGGTGTGCCTGACCCAAGCTATGGCATTTTCAGTTGCTTCATATGCATGTGAAAGCTGGATAAAGAAAAAAGAAGACCGAAGAAGAATTGATCATTTTGAATTATGGTGTTGGTAAAGAATATTGAATATATCATGGACTGTCAGAAAAATGAACAAATCTGTCTTGGAGGAAGTACAGCCAGAATGCTCTTAAAGGCAAGGTTGGCAAGACTTCGTCTCATACTTGAGGAACATCTAGCTCAATTGGCATAACATAGTTTATAAAGAAAATGTTCTACATTCTACTTTGGTGAGTAGCGTCTGTGATCTTAAAAGCCTGTGAGCGGCCATCTAAGATACTCCATTGGTCTCACTCTGTCTGGAGCAAGGGAGAATGAAGAAAACCAAAGACACAAGGGAAAGATTAGTCCAAAGGACTAATGGACCAAAACTACCACAACCTCCACCAGAATGAGTCCAGCACAACTAGATGGTGCCTGGCTACCACCACCGACTGCTTTGACAGGAATCACAATAGAGCGATCTGGACAGAGCTGGAGAAAAATGTAGAACAAAATTCTAAACACCACCCCCCCCAAAAAAAGACCAGACTTACTGGTCTGACAGAGACTGGAGAAACCCCAAGATTATGGCCCCTGGACACCCTTACAGCTCAGTACTGAAGTCACTCCTGATGTTCACACTTCAGCCAAAGATTAGACAGGCCCATAAATCAAAACAAGACTAAACGCACACACAAGCCAAGGAGCAAGGACGAGAAGGCAGGAGGGGACAGGAAAAAGCTGGTAATGGGGAAGCCGATGTGGAGAAGGGGAGAGTGTTGACATGTCGTGGAGTTGGCAACCAATGTCACAGAACAATTTCTGTATTAATTGTTTAATGAGAAACTAGTTTGCTCTGTAAACCTTCGTCTAAAGTACAATAAAAAAAAGTTAAAAAAAAAAAAAGACTTCATTTCATATTCTTTGGACTAGTTATCAGGAGGGACAAATCCCTGGAGAAGGACATCATGCTTGGTAAATTGGAGAGTCAGTGAAAAAGAGGACGACCCTCAACGAGATGGATTGACACAGTGGTTACAACAGTGTCCTCAAGCATAACAACCATTGTAAGGATGATGCAGGATCCAGTAGTATTCATCCTGTTTACATAGCATTGCTATGAGTCAGAACTGACCAGACAGCACCTAACAACAACAACATTTTTTCAACTTCTTTGTATGTTTGAAAATTTTTTTGAAAAGGAAGGTTGGAACTCATATCCTATGTTCTAATTTGTTCTCTTGAGATGAAAATTTTGCAAGTCAGAGGTTAGTTTTCTGAGATGAGCAGAGCAGGAGTGCTGGTGGTTCCCAGTGGCCCAGTGCAGGATGCAGCTCCTTCGGGGGTCCCAGCCTCTGAACAACTGCTCATTGTCCCTCACCTCTCCAAGCCCTGCTGATGCCTTGGACTCTGAGGCTGGGCTCCAGCAGAGTTTCAGGATGCCATGGGTGGACTCTTCTATATCAAGTATTTGCAGTACATCAGAGCCCTTTCAAAATGTTCCCCTGACTGGGAATCAGAAGCAGGCCACGGAGGTGAAAGCACCAAATCCTAGCCACTAGAATTCCAGCAAACTGCATAGTGCACCCTTTACTTTCATCCTCCTATCTGAGATCCATTTGTACTAGCTCTGGGAACACCTGGCCTCCCTACCCATCCGAGTGTTCTCTTCCCTTTCCAAAGATTGTCCCTGCTTTCCCCAAAATGTGAGCCCTCATTTGACACACTGAACTCTCTGCTAGGCCAGTGGCCTGCTGGCAAGGCCAGCCAGGTTCACAAGTCTCAGAGTGAGTTGGCTCCTCCGGGCTACAGCTCAGACCTGACCTAGAGATACACCTTTGGGAAGCGGCAGTGTGTGGAGAGATGGTGGCCTGATCCACGGCAGTGGATACGGTTGAGGGAGGAAGTGGGAGGGGAAGCACCCAGGTGAGAAGAGGCCTAGCACTCACTCCTTCCCAGATAATTTTTTTTTTTTTTTTTAATGCAGAAACAGAGGTACCTAGATGGAAATCTCTTTCAAACAAGGTCTCAGAGTCCTGAAATGAACTCTGGATGTTTCCCCTAAAATCTTCTGAAACTGCAGATTTCTCATGTTAGTTGACGGCAATTCCATCCTACAATAATCAACATAAAAACTTAGAGTTCTTCTTGATGCCAATCTTCCTCTGACTCCACATCTAGTTAGTGACAAGTTTGTGTTTTCTTGTTGGTGAAGTGTGGAAGTTGAGCGACACAATCCTTCCCTTTGGTGATCTCTGAATTGAGCAAACAACTCTCCCGATAAAGGCAGGAGATCCATTTAACTCGCTACCCTCGGTTTGCTCAGACTTCAGGGTTCCAGATCGTGGGTTTGGCTGCCTTTGCCCATTTGCTTTGGCTCTGTCCCTTAAAATTATTCTCTTCCTGGACAGACCTGAGGCCCCTGCACACTACTTTTCTCACCAGGTCAGGAACCCCATATCTTCTTAAGTGTTTTGGTTGTGCTGCTGTCAATGTCCTTAATAATCCACATCAGCCTAGAAACCACTCCCTACAGGATCATCTCACAGGTTTCATTATGTTCTTATATCCTTTCCTCGTTTGCTCAATTCTCTTGAACAGTTTACTCTTAGTACTCTTCTCCCTTTTCTCCATGGAGAGATCTTGTGATTCCTCTGATTCTTGCCACTTCTGCATGCTATTATGTCTGGCTACAAGCTGAAAGCCTTCACCAAAGACAAGTCACACAGCTGGACACAACCCCCCAAGCTACCACCAGATCCAGTTTTGAGGTCTGCAGCTTGTGTGAATCTTAGTGTGGGAAATCTCATGAGGTAGGGAGAGTGTTCAAGTACAACTAAAGCATGAATCTAAATCAGCTGTCTTTCCTGTGCAAGGATGTAACTCCCTAGAGAAATTTTGGTCTTCTGCAAATCTGAGTGGCCTGCTACTGCTATCTAGAGTCAGATATGTGGAAAGTTTCCATATTGCCGCCTTCATCATAAAAGAAATCCCCAGATTGATAAACAAGATGGCAGAATAGACAGATGCTTCCTGTCGTCCCTCTTACAACAAAGACCTGAAAAAACAAATGAATTGATTGTATATGACAACCTAAGAACCCTAATCATCAAAGACAAAGCTGAAGAATTGGACTGAGCACCAGGCGGAAGGAGAGACAATTGCAGTGGAGAAGTACAGCTCGAGAGGTCGCTAGTGCCCTGCTAGCTGAGTCTGCGCAGTGCACAGGGGCTGAAGCAAGCATAACATTCAAAGACGAGCTCCATCACATTGGGTGCAGCCAAGCAGCAAGGAATCTGCATGCACTTCCAGAACCAAGTAGAAGCAACATCAGACACCTATGAAAATTAAGTGCAAGCTTCTAACCTACCATTGGAGGGGTGGGGAAGGAATAACCCCTCCCCCTCCCAGAGTTTCACAGCTGAGAAGAGCTTCGTTCCCCTCATCCACCCGCCATCCCACTTCACTCCACCAGTCAGGCAGTATTCAGCAACTGCCACACCTCCTAAGCCAGGAACTCAGGGCTCTCAGTGTCCACACCAGTCTCACAGCTTTAAAAAATGCCACATCCCATAGGCTGAGAACTCAGGGAAGGTCGGGAGGCCCCGCGCCTTCACCGAACCACTGGCATAAGGGGTCTACAGACTTGCAGCACCCTTCAGCCCTGCCTAAACCTGTGTGGGCCCACTCAATACTGCATGCCCTCATTAGCGTAAAACAGCAGGGCATACACCGGAAGCCCATTTTCAACTGCAGCATCCAGGGTGCAGCTGCAGATTCGTGACATTTCACAACAACCTGCCCCTTAAACAGGGGCCTCACCCACCCTCACCAGGGGCCTTAGGGATGGCAGTACCACCCACTCCGTCTAGCCACCATGGCAGGGGTCTGAGAATAAGTGTTGCCTCCCAGGTCCCTCCAGCCAATAGCATGGGTGCCAAGGACTGGCTGCAATAACCACACCCCCACTATGTGTTCTAGGGGACAGGGACACATCCTTCACCTAAGCATGCTAGGCAGCTATCAGTCCCCCATCTTGCTCCACACATAGCTCCTTACTGCAGCCAGATAACTGTGCCTGTTCTGAAAAGCCCTACGCAGCCCTGCCTGTCTAGGACCATAGATGAGAGTCTGCATGACACACTCAGTGACTGAAGACCTGTACACTTGTGCCACACTCGCACAAGAAAAGTGAACAGACTCCTGGATTCACACACCTAGTAGCTGCTCTCATCACCTGGAGACAGGACATGAGAACTTCGAAGACTCCAACAACAAAAGTAGCTCACATGCCCAGCCAACCTAGGCATATCAAAACAAAACAAAAAGCTAGGACACAGTAAACAAACATACAACAAATAAATATAACTTATTGATGCCTCAGAGACAACAGTCCATATCAAATCACATAAAGAAGCAGGTCAAGATGGCTTCAGCAAGCGACCAAAATAAAGAACCAGGAAACCTTCTGGACGAAGATAAATCAATGGAACCACCTGAGATACCTGAGACTAATATACAGAACTCTCCAAGAGATCAGGAAGGAGATCAGGCAAAACTCAGACCAAGCTAAGGAACACACAGACAACACACAGACAAAGCAATAAAGGAATTCAGGAAAAGAATACAAGAAAAAAAAAATGACAAAATTAACAGGCTGATAGAATCCACACAGAGACAGCAACTAGAAATCCAAAAGATTAACAACAAAATTTCAGAATTAGACAACTCCATAGAAGGTCATAAGAGCAGAACTGAGGCAATGGAAGTCAGAATTAGTGAGACTGAAGATAAATCCCTTGACACCAATTTATTTGGAAAAAAAAATGAAGAAAAGCTAAGAATTATGTAGGACACTATCAAGTGGTTCTCGTCTCACTGAAATTTGAACTTTCTTTCTGAATTCCAGGTCTAGAGCTTTCATCCCTGGACCTTAACACAATGTTGGGAGGAGGTGATTCATAAACCATGAGAAACAAAAATTAGCTGACTGCCAGTCAGAGAAAGACATGCAATGTGGATTCATTCTGTAGACTTGAGAAGGTAGCAGTGTCCAGCGAATATCCTTAATCCAAGAGTGCCGAAATTTCTTTTCCACAGACGTGTCTCTAAATTCAAAGCCTTGACAATGTAACACATCCCTCTTGGAGTCTAATCCAACTGATTGAACTATAGGGTTCTTAAATCTTGCAGGAAGAACTAAGCTCTGCCTTAAGAAAATAAACCCAATATAAAATGGTATAACTTCCAACTAGGTTCCTCTGCTCATTGAACTAGACTCAGAAGCCTCCACTGACTTTTATGCTTGATATATGAACCCCCATGGTTTCAACCAGGACTTCAAACCACATCTTCCTGGTTCCATCATGGCTGAGGAGGTGACAATGGAACAGAACCGAATTTTTTAAATTTGAGTGACCCCAAATTACAACTGGAATGGGAAAAATTACTGGTCGAAGCCTTGCTAGAAACTTAATCTCCCTCTTAGAAAACAAAGGCAATGTTCCTGGTGCATAGCAACCAAATCTCTTGCCTGTGGGATTCTGTGCAGAGTGGGAAACTGGAAGCCAATAGCTGCTTTGAATGTGTGTTGCTCTCCGCAGTCCTAGCAATAATCCAAGCTCATGCTTCAGGCCCCTGAAAGGGCGCACTACGCTGCTTCTGAGTCTCCTATTCCAGGGCTTTGACCTGTAATTTCTCCCATTCTTCTTATGGTTATGGGTCACCCAAATTTTAAAAATTCAGCTCCCTTCCAGTTTCACTTTGTCAGTCATGACTGAACAGGTTCGAACTGGTTTGAAGCCCTGGTTTCAACAGGTTGTGAATGGGGGATAAAAAATACGTTGCTAATTATGAAAAGATACTTCAAGGCAGCAATGTCAGAATTTCATTTCTAGTTTTCTCCTCTCCTTTCCATACATGTTCCATAAATCCACCTCTTATTCCCAAATCTGAAGATCCATTTAGGACTCTTTTACTGCATTACACATAAGCAAAATTTTATTCTTGCTCATATTGTTCCCATTTGTTCTGCTGGAATTTCTCTACTTTGTAGACTGATCACTGCCCTACCATTGTTGCTAAATTCCTTTTCTCGTGTGTCTATCTGTGTGTGTGTGTGAGAGAGAGAGAGTGAGAGAAACAGAGACAAAGATGGGGGAGAGATAGAAAGATTCTTTCATTCATAAATGTCTTAGTTATCTAGTGCTGATACAACAGAAATACCACAAGTGGAGTTCTTTAACAAACAGAAATTTATTCTCTCACAGTCTAGGAGGCTAGAAGTCCGAACTCAGGGAGCCAGATTTAGGGGAAGGCTTTCTCCTTCTGTCGGCTCTGGGGGAAGGTCCTTGTCATCAATCTTTCCTTGGGTCTAGGAGTTTCTCAAAACAGCGACCCCAGGTACAAAGGATGTGCTCCCCTCTCGGCTCTTCTTTCCTGGTGTTATGAGGTCCCCTCCCACCTCTGCCTGCTTCTCTCTTTTATATATCTAAAGAAATTGACTCAAGATACAGCCTCATCCTGTAGATTGTATCCTGTCTCATTAACATAACTGCCTTTAATCCTGTCTCATTAACATCATACCTGTTGCTGTGGAGTTGATTCCGACTCATAGTAAACCTGTAGGACAGAGTAGAACTGACCCATGGGGTTTCCAAGGAATGGCTGGTGGATTTGAACTGCCAACCTTTTGGTTAGCAGCCATAGCTCTTAACCACGGCGCCACAAGGGCCCCAGTCATTCACGTCATAGAGGTTAAGATTTACAACACATAGGATAATTACATCAGATCACAAAATGGAGGACAACCACACAATACTGAGAATCATGGCCTAGCCAAATTGACTCACATTTTGGAGGGACAGAATTTAATCCATAATAATTAACAAATATAGATTGAACTACGCTAGACACTTTGCTAGTTCCTGAGAATATATTATGTACATACACACCTTTGGCTTCCTGGGAATTATCAATATTTTGGAAGATGAAGACAAGTAAAGCATGATTACATTAGAGCATGATTAATGCCACAGTATAAATGGACACATCACCAGGCATTTAACTCTATTGAATCAGGAAAATCTTCCCAAAGGAAATGACTTCTGAACTGAGACCTGAAGGATGAGAATGTATCAGAAGAAGGAAGACGGAGTGGTGAGAGACCATTCCCTATAGAGGGAAGGAAGTGTCTGGAAGTGAGAGTGTTCCTGACATGTCAAATACTTCACTGTTGCTGGATTGAAGAATTTGCAGGAGATATTAGTATGATGAGCATGAAGGGACACAGGATACAGATCAGAAGGTATTAAAACATTTTATTTTATTAAAGAAATATGAGAACCCTAAGTAGATTTAGGATGCAAGTATGTCCAGATTTAGCCTGTGAAAGGATCACTCATGATGAAGAGTGGAAATGAATTGAGTTGACTAGATTGGCTGTAGGAAGGCCAGCTTTTTATCTGGTTTTATTAATGAAGGTAAGAATTGATGTATGGAAGGGCAGGGTAATAAAGTGAAATTTAGCTTACGGAGTGTCCAATAAATTTAAGAAATATTAATTCAATTGGAAATAAATCATTGTGAGAGTTTTTATCCAAAAGAGAATACAAGTTTATCCAAAGAGGATAGCAAAATCCAGTTTAGGCAACAAGATTGCGGGTAGTAAGAGTCAGTGTACTAGGCAGGGGTAGGAATGGGTTTAGGGTATTGTTTTACTGATAGACTGAAACACTCAGAACAGTGCACTACTCTTTGGGAGACACTGCGCTTAAGTGTTATTATAGGACTGAGGTAGAAAGTGGTGTGCGATGCTGATAGGGAACTCACTGGAGCATTGAGTTTTAGCGGCTGTGACTCTGAGATGCATATGAGGCACTGACTTGTAAATGAGGAGTTGTGAGTTGGAACTGCACGTTGTAGTTTAGAAAAAGAGGCGTGGGAATAAATGTAGATCTGGTTGATGTAGGTGGTAATTAAAGGGGTGTTGACCAGAGCTGGTGTGTTTCTTGTGTGTTGGGCAGAGGGAAGATAGAGTTAAAGCTCTGCAGGGTCAACAGGACAGTTGATTTCTTTGTTGAGCTCAAGTTTATGACTTGGCCTTGACTTAACTTGGCTTCTCAGCAAGAAAAGCATGATTACATGTCTGCAGCTCCTGTTTTTCAAAAAGTCATAATGATGCCTAGTCCCAACATGCAGAAGAGTTCTCCATGCTCCTTTCTTCAGTTTAATTTCCTTAAGGAAATGGGAGGAAAGAAGTATCTCTATATTTCACTTTAATCAAAGGACAAATACATTAATATTTCAGCTATCAATATTTGTTTAAAATAGTTTACTCCTTATATAACTAATACATCAATGTGTATTAATTTAGGAAACTGAATTCTCCCAATTAACCATTGATTGCAAAATTAATGTTTATTAATTTTTTTTATAGTAGTGACATTTCCATTCAAATGCTCAAACACCTTAAAAAGCAGACACATACTATTATTTTAATGATTAAAAGATTGATCATTACTTTTGCACAAAAACAGTTACAAAGGACTAACTTCTTGGACCAAAATTTGTTTCTTCATTATCTCTAATTTGATTCTAGCCCTTTTCTTCTTCTTCTAACTCTTATTTTTTTCTTTAGATTAGAGTTTTACCTACCTAACCTAACAAGTTAGGCTACCTTCTCAGACCGACTAAAATAACAGTTTGCGGTTGACAGTTGAAGATATAGGGACATAAACAAGGGACCTGGATAAATTATTGATGTGTTCCTATGGGGGTCTGTTAACGCAGTTGAAAAGAGCCTTTTTCAGAGTTGTAGTTTAAGCTGACCAAACATGTCACTTTGTTATTTTGATTGGAATGCCATCACTTTATACTGTTGCCTGCTGTAAGTCTCCTTTCAAGCCTCAGCTTCGGGCGTCTGTTGTTGGTTTGTAGCACAGTCTTCCAAAGACTACCCCGTCTGAAGTCTATTTTGGAACGTCCTCAGTGGCTCTAGTGCTTCCTTCTTGCTACCTTCGTGCTACAAGAACAAGGAGAAGCATTGGTGGTTCAATGGTAGAATTTTTCCCTCCCATGAGGGAGACCCGGATTTGATTCCCAGCCAATGCTCTTCATGACCGGTTCTTTTATTTACACAAGACTTTCACACTTCCTCCCTACTATGCAGGATTATCTCTGCATAGGCAAGTCCTGCTGTGTGGTGGTTCTGGCAAACAGGAGCCGAAGTGGCCAGAGGGCATTTCCAGAGCATAAGACCTTAAAGAGTCCCTCTAAACTAGGACTTCCCAGAGTCCACCACAAGGGAGAATATTTTCACCCTCGGGCTGGAAAGGTACTCACAAACAACATTTCAAGAGAATCAAGTAACATCTAGAATTCATTTACAAAAAATAAGAAGGAAATCTCATGTATTTGGAATTTTAGAGATACTTCTATTAAACCTTGTTATCAAAGCAGAGATGAAAATGGAAGTAAGAAAATATTCTAAACTGAATAAAAAGGAAAATCCTGCATATACTTACTGCATTTGTTATTCAGTTGCTGTGGAGTCGACTCTCCCTCATGGTGACCTTATGTAAAACAGAAGGAAACGTTGCCCGGTCCTGTGCCATCTTCCTGATGGTTGGTGTGTTTGAGTCCACTGTTGTGGCTATTGGGTCAGTCCATCTCACTGAGGATTTTTCTCGTTTTCACTGACCCTCTGCATTACCAAACATGATATCCTTTTCTAATGATTGGTCTTTCTTGATGACTTGTCCAAAATAAGAGATCCAAAGTCTGGCCATCCTCACTTGCAAGGGGGATTCTGGCTGTATTCAAGACTGATTTGTTTGTTCTTTTGGCAGTCCAGGGTATATCCAATATTCTTCACCCTTCATCCAAAGATGAAACAAAATGAGACTAAAGGGCCATACCAGCCCAGGGGCAAGGACTAGAAGGCAGGAGGGGACAGGAAAACTGGTAATAGGGAACCCAAGGTCGAGAAGGAAGAAGTGCATAATAGTAGCACTTATTACATTCTAAGGTATTTATATAGCTGTAGTATTTTTTTAACTGACTCCAACTAGTCAATTAGTTGTTTGGGGCCGGGGACCTTTCTTCCTCTTCTTTGTTTCCGCAGTATCTGATAAACCTTGGATCCTCAAAAAATGTTTGTTGTGTTAGTTAATTAATTAATTAATGTGAACATGTAGATTATGCTCAGTAGTAGTGAATGCTGCTGAACCAATATTAGAAGTCAGGTGTCATGTTTGCAGCAGGGTACCTCATCCTCTCTACAAGTCATCTTTGATTTCATGTAATTGTAAATGCACAAGGCATGTCTAAAACTGATGGGGGTCTTAACAGCCCCCAGAAGAAATGCTTTCCTGTGCACTACAATTTATTTCAGGATCTTCGGGCTGTGAAAACAGACAGGATTTTTTATTGACATTAAGAAGAGCATCAGCCACGGTAATTGTATCTCCCTCCAGTGTTAAGGATTGAATTGTGTCCACCGAAGAGATATGTTGAAGTCCTAACCCTTCTACCCGCGAATGTGACCTTCTTTGGGGTAACAGGGTCTTTCTTTGAAGATAAACCCACTGTGGGTGGAGTCAATTCCTACTCAGAGTGACCCTATAAGATAGACTAGTATCGCCCCACAGGGTTTTCAAGGCTGTAAACCTTTACAGAAACTGACTGCCACGTTTCTCCCGCTCTTTGAAGAGGCTATGAGTTAAGTAACAAGTGAGAAGGGTGGGTCCTAGTCTTAATCCTTCCTAAACGCGGTTTCATAAAAGAGAAGAGACGGGCAGTGAGGGTCTGGTAGACACCAATAAATGCCCAGAGAATACTGAGAAAAATTAACATGCGCTCTTCAAAGCCACAAATTTATCTTTATTATAACAGATTTTCCTAAGGAAATTTGAGCAATCTCTAGAAACGAGCCAGCACACGACCTCAGCTGGCGCTTGAAAGGGTCTGTCGATAAATAAGTGGTGAATTCGTCGGAGACTCGCCGTATGTTAAAACTCGCGCTTAATACGGAGAAAAATACGAGCCTTCTTGCCATATTCACAAAAGCACTAAGAGAACAACGATACGAAAACACAGAAACTGCCAATAAGAAAACAGACAGTGAGTCAGCGCAAAACGGAGCAATTTTAAGCTTTGAACAACCAAACACCCGGGGAAAGTATAAACGACGACCCCACTACTACAAACTCAACGCTCGAATTTTCACATTCAGGGAAGTTTTAAGCGCCGATACGTGCCGAGCGCGATACACAAACTTCGCTCCGTGAAAACCACTATTTGTGACGAAAACATTTTTTGTGCCTGGTAAGTATGATTTGATCAGCTACCGCCACGTCGCAGCCTCACACTTCTTACACTTTACACACACGGTCATTCCCCTGTCCTCACTCCCGAGCCCTCATAGCCTTCCTACGCTCCTCCTGAGCCCAATTTCAAGCGGCAGCCCTGGACTCGTTTCCACAGCACGAACAATCGTAACATGTTTAAGCAGCGGATGACCATCCACTGCGCTGCCTCATCTGCATAACACACGCCACCGTTAGCTACGTCACCGACCGCGCTCTTCCCGCCTACCCACGCCCCGCCCGCCTGTTCCTCCTCCCAGTCCTCCCAGCCAGCCAATGAGCGGGCCGGCAGCCCGAGGGAAAAGTGACGTCTACCTTCCCCCGCCCCAGTCACCGCCTCCCCCACCCCGTTCGGGCGCCGAGCGGAGCTCCCGGCCAGGCCCAGCCGCGGCCCTCCCCGTCTGCGCGGGGTCTTCACCTCTCTCCTTCCCGCGCCCCTTTGGCGTTCGGCCGAACCTGTGCGGCCTTCCGGGAATAACGGCTCTTAAGGCGTAGATTACGACAGGTGTTCTGCTTGATTCCAAACGTTTACAAAGGAAACCGGCCCCTTACAAACGCAGTCTTCTGTGTGATGTACCATTTCCGTGGAGATTTGGAGCCATCCTCAGAAAGGAAGAAACAGCCCCTCTGAAGCTGGAAGGACCGCCCCGTGCACTGCAAACCCGCACGCGGTCCTTCCTGCTTTTACCGCCCTTGGTTTACAAAGGCAGTTTCCAGTCTAGTTTCATGAAGCAGAGGCGACTGGCCATCTCAGACTCTCGGGCGCGGTGTCGGGCTCTGTCGGCGCTCCGATGGCCACCCCAGACCTTCAGTGCCCACCTTATGTCAGCGCTGTATGTTCCGCGGAGGGAGAAACACTCGTCCCACTGTGGCAAAATACCCGGGCCAAGTTCTACCTGAGGCGCTTAACGGATGACCTGACCTTCTTGCCTCGTGTAGAGTTATAACCCGGGAAAAACTAAAGGCAGAGCTTGGAACACGCAACTCAAACACTATTTGGATATTCACAAATAGATCCAAGACATTTATTGGAGGGTTCTCCTCTGTGCAGGGTGTGCAAAGGGTGTGTGGTATGGTGGCCCGTCGCACACTGGAGGACAAGGCCCGTGCTGAAGATGAGGGATTAGGTGACAGTGTAGCGACCCAGTGCTGAATCCTCCATCCCGGCCCCATGCCCTGAATACTGGCAGCCAGCCGCAACCTCCAGGCAGGAATGGAGGAACACAATTGCTGTCTATGCTTCTTGGGATGTTCTCCCGTCACCGCAGTGTGACGCGTGCAACTCTAACGCTTTTTACATTGTTAAGATGTTTTCATGATGCATCGCCTATGTATGTCACTTATAATATGAAATTTGAAAGAGAGAATTTCTGAATTTAGAAATAGAAATATATATTTCTAGAATGCTCTCTAACCATTAACTGTAAATCTTCAGAAAGTTGTTCTAACTTTGAAAACAGGTAACAGAATTATGTGAAAACCAAACCAAAACCAAAACCAAACCCATCGTCGTCGAGTCGATTCTGTCTCTGCCCCACAGGGTTTCCAAGGAGCGGCTGGTGGGTTCGAACTGCTTATGTTTTTGGTTAACAGCTGAGCTCTTAGCTACTGTGCCACCAGGGCTGTGGAATAGGTGGTAAATAATTTTCTGAAATTGGGCTGTGCACCTGCAGTCTGTGATAACAGAATGTAACGTTAATCAGATCTCTGTCAATTGTGAGGATGGCGCAGGACCGGGCAGCGTTTCGTTTCTTAACTGGCAATAAAGCCAGTTGAACATGACAGCACACGTGGTATATAAACCCGTGGATTTCTGCTCGTTTTCGGAGAAGAAGAGAGAAGCCAGCGGTCTCTCGGGTTCTCTCTGAAGACCGAGAAGCCTGCTGAGATGCTGCTCACCACAGCCGACTTTGGACCCTGTCTACGGGGACCGCCTCTGAGCTCAAGACGTGGCCAGGCCTCCTCCCCGAGACCACTCGTTAAAGGTAAAAGCCCAAAGTCTGAACATTTCAACTTTTTTTATGTTTGAAATTGTTTTGGAAAGGAAGATTGGAACTCTTGTCCCAGGTTCTACTTTGTTCTCCTGAGATGAAAATTCTGAAAGCGAAAGGTTAGTTTTCCAAGATGAGTTCAGCAGGAGTGGTGGCGCTTCCCGGTGGCCCATAGCAGGACGCTGCTCTTGGGGGCTCCCAGCCCCTGAACAGCTGCTCCTGGCTTCTCACCTCTCCAAGAATGGCGAGGCCCGGCCTCTTCTGCATCTAGCAAGGCTGAAGATTCCTGCGGAGGAGAGGGGTTGCAAAAGAGTTTTCCCTGACCGGGAATCGAACCCGGGTCGCGGCGGTGAAAGCGCCGAATCCTAGCCACTAGACCACCAGGGAAGTGCGTGCTGGGTCCTAATCTCCCGCCTCCAGACAGTACACGGCTTTGCACCAAACTCGGGAAGCCCGGACTCTCCAGAAGCCTCGGAGCGAGGTGGCTCTTCCCCGCCGCACCTCAGACCTGACCTGGAGATGCGCCTTTGCGCCGCGGCAACGTGTGGAGACTTGGCGGCCTGGACGAGGGCAGGGGACGAGCTTGAAGGGAGGAGGCGTCCAGGAAGGGAAGGGGGCCGAGCACGAGTCCCCGAGATCTCCAACATCAAAAAGGGCTCAGACGGCTGCAGAATCGGAGACAGCCTGGATGGAAAGCCCCGGGACCCCGAACTGAACTCCGGATCTTTCCCCAAAAACAGGCTGTATCTGCAGTTTTTCCATCTTAGCTGATGGCAACTCCATCCTCCCATTTGCTCAGGCAGAAAACAGCAAGTTCTCCTTGGCGCCGGTCTTTCCCTCAGAGCCCACATCTAATGACTTAGGAATTCGTTTTTTTCTTGCCGGTGAAAAGTGAATGAATGAGGAATACTGAAGTAGAACTGATGTCTTTGAATTATGATGTTGGCGAAGGATATTGAATATACCATGGAGCGCCAAAAGAAGGAACAAGTCTGTCTTGGAAGGAATACAGCCAGAGTGCTCCTTGGACATGAAAATGGTAAGAAATCTTCTCACTTACTTTGGACATGTTATCAGAAGGGATCAGTCCCTGGAGAAGGACATCATACTTGTTAATGTAGAGGGTCAGTGAAAAACAGGAAGATCTGCAACGAAATGGATTGATGTAGTGGCTGCAACAATGGGCTCAAGCTTAACAACGATTGTGAGGATGCTCAGGATCGGGCAGTGTTTCGTCCTGTTGTACACAAGGTCGCTATGAGTCGGAACCGACTTGACAGCACCTGACAACAACAACAACATGCCCATTATGCAGGCGAGATCAAGTAATTGAACCTTCAAGAAGAAGAGTAGCTCCGAATCGGGAGCCAGGCATATAACTCCATGGTGCTGAAGATGTTAGAGGCTTGGTCTTAGGGTTTAGGGAAGGACTAAGTTTAAGAGTGACAATCCTTATAGAGAAGACGGAAGGTGTGAGGAGGGCCCTTGGGCTTTTCGCGTGATGAAGAGCAGACAGATCCCTGAGGATTCAGGTGTCTATGTCCTCCAACCATACCAGTGCCCGCCACTCAGGCATTCTCAACAGCGTCTTTTGCTGCCAGGGAGCCGAAGCGCATCCAAGAGAGAACTAGGTTAGGCACCTATCCAAAGCCACGCCCTGAACTGGTCTAGGCAGAATTGGGAGCATACAGGGATGAAGCAGAAAAGGGTGGGCAAGGGAGTGAGAGCCTTCCAGGATCTTTACACCACTCATTGTGAATTGTATTTATTAAAATGGTCATTTAAAGGCTGATGTGGTAGTTCGTGCCCTTACAGTTTTCTGTGAATTACTTGGGATAGAGGGTATGCATACAAGTGCTAATATAAAATATACACGTTTAATTGGTGTGAATACGGAACACTGACACCATAAGCGCCAGATGCAGATTTAGGCTTATTTTCCTTGCTTCTGTCACCGAAATCAACCCGATCTGCAACTGTGCTCACGGTGGAGAGAAGCCCAGTAGGACTCACAGGAAATGCACCTTCAAAGACAAAAATTTCTTCAGCGCCAGCCTGTGGAGAAGGTTGAGGTGATAGAAGAGAACAAAGAGAACCTTTAGAACTATCCTGGAGTAAACTAACATTAAGCAGGCCTTGTTTGATGCCCCGCCTGCCAAGAGCCAGATGATGAGAACTGTGTCCTTGTTTCTTGGTGCAGTGCTTCCTGCGCTGCCTTCATACCCTGGGGAGGGCGCGGACTTGGCTGCTCACTGGAAACCAGGACGCGGTGCGCGGCTTTGTTTTTTGCCTCAAAGTGGAGCCATAAATACAAGCGGACTTGGTCATGCTCACCAGCGACCTAGGACCCTGTTCTAGACGAGGCTGACCTCACGGTAGCTTGAGATCAGGAAATTTCATAACGTACTTTCTCCTTTCCTTCCCTCCTTGATCTATTTTCCGCCTGCCCTGCCCACCCAGAGGAGTGGATTGATTCATCGCCCTTCTGTCGCCTATGGACCCTTTGGAATTCGTCCTGAACAGGGCAAAGGGGACAGTTGTCCTTCCCCCACAGAGACGGAGAGAACGGCGAGCTACTGGGGAACCACAAACTCACCGCGTGCGCCCCTGCGCTTCGCACACCTGGGCTGCCCCCTGTTCAAGTTAGAAAAAAAAAAAACCGCCTTCTGAAGCTTCTCTGCAGGGGGAATCCGAAGGGAACTGGTTTCTTGACCTGGAGAGACAAGTTGAGGGGAAGTGTCTCAGGCATGTCCCCAACTCTCCAAGACATGCCAGGAACACGTTGAATCTGAGGGCTAGAGCCTAAGAAAAGGGGCAAAGGCAGCCCTACTCCACAAACGTGGAATTAAGGGTCTCAAACCTTATGCTCTGAGCAATCAGGATCCCGCGGTACACTAATTTCCCGCCTTCATCAGGAGAGTCGTTGGTCCAAATTAGGAGCTCAGGAAAGGTAGGGACTGCGGAGACCAACGTCCACATTTAACAGACAGAAAACTAAAAAACACGCTGTAGTCGAGTCTACTCCAACTCCAGGCTGTCACTGTTTCTGCAGCTGTCTGGGCGCTTTTCGATGTTGGAGATCTCGGGGACTCACACTCCGGGACGGAGGATTCAGCACTGGGTCGCTACACTGTCACCTAATCCCTCATCTTCAGCACGGGCCTTGTCCTCCAGTGTGCGACGGGCCACCATACCACACACCCTTTGCACACCCTGCACAGAGGAGAACCCTCCAAT
>NW_004444465.1:28603-30400 GCF_000243295.1 Trichechus manatus latirostris | reverse complement strand
GGTGGCGGGAGGCGAGCAACTCATACTTACCTGGCAGGGGAGATACCATGATCACGAAGGTGGTTTTCCCAGGGCGAGGCTTATCCATTGCACTCCGGATGTGCTGACCCCTGCGATTTCCCCAAATGTGGGAAACTCGACTGCATAATTTGTGGTAGTGGGGGACTGCGTTCGCGCTTTCCCCTGACTTTTGCTTGTTGGAACGTTAGAACTGCTTTGCGTTGCTTAACCTGCTCTTTACGGTGGCATCGACGATCTGCGTAATTGCGCCTGGTTAGTGTGTTTTATTGCTCTTGTGGAGACAGTCGGAACGCAGATACTGTTTTTACCCGCGGGAGTGCGAATCTGCGCTTATGAGGAGTCTCCTGCACTTTTATTCTTAGTTAGCGAGAGACCTTTTCAAGCGACAGGTGAGGTTCTGTGCTGGCTCATTTCTATCGATTACTCAAAGTTTCTTAGAAATACCTGTTAGAATAAAGAGAAGCTTGTCGCTTTGAAGAGCACGCGTAAATTGTCCTCAGGGCCTCGTGCAGGGCAATGCTCCCTGTGGGCTCCGGCGGGGAGAATCTTCCTTGTCGCCAGTTCCCGGCTATCTCTTGGCGTTTACTGGTCTCTGCCCGACCGTCTCTGCACGTCTGTTCTCTTTTATGAAACTGCACTGAGAAAGGATTAGGACTACCCACCCCACCCCTCCCCAGTGTTCTTGACCGATACTCTTTTCAAAGAGCGGGAGAAAGATGTGGCAATGGGCTCCTGTAAAGATTTACAGCCTTGGAAACCCGATGGGACAGTTCTACTCTGTCCTGTAGGGTCGCTATGAGTCGGAATTGACTCCAACCTCAGTGGGTTTATCTTCAAAGAAAGACCCTATTACCCCAAAGAAGGTCACATTCAAGGGACAGGGGTTAGGACTTGAACATATCTCTTCGGTGGACACGATTCAATCCCTAACACTGGAGGGAGATTGAATTACCATGGCTGATGATCTCCTTACTGTCAGTAAAAAATCCTGCCTGTTTTCACAGCCTGAAAATCCTGAAATAAGTTCTAGTGCACAGGAAAGCATTTCTTCTAGGGGTTGTTAGTGCCCCCATCAGTTTTAGGCACGCCATGTGCAGGGGAATGGCTCTGCCATGGTGTCCTGGCCACCCTGTAGCTGTCCACATAGGCCATGCAGGTCAGAACCCAATCTTGGCGGAATACCCTGTCCTCCACCCAGGAACGTAAGACAGACGGTCTTGTGAGGAGCTTGACCCTTTTCTCATACTGCCTCTCTTTCTTGTGGGAGGCTGCCACGAGGCACTTCTCCCACCCACCTCCCTGGCTGCAGTGAGGTGTGGGACTTTTCAGCTAGCCCTCCTTAGGGCACAGCTCCAGGATGTAAACCTGCTTAGCTGCAGCAGGGCATGGACTGGACAGCAACAGAGTATCCAATTACATATGTTGCAGTCCTCTGGCCCCCTTTCTGAGTGTCGTCTTATGACAGGGCCATGAGGAGCTGGCACCTTTGACAACTTTTCCTTTCACTGCCCATGTACGTAATAAAGTATGTGAATCTAAAAAGACGATCTTTTCTTTTTTTTTACCTTCTGAATCTGTCATGCCTTGAATCTGCCTTGTCTTGTGCTTGACACCTTGTACTCACTTTGAGTCTTGCTGAACCCCCATGCATTGTCGGTTCACCTTAATTCTGTGCTCATGGGGGTATCAAGAACGCTGTACGTCAATGAACCGGCGAGGAACTTCGGGAGACAGACATGAGCATTTCCACTGCTCACGTGCACACTTCCTTGTCTA
>NW_004444465.1:26233-27545 GCF_000243295.1 Trichechus manatus latirostris | reverse complement strand
CCATACTCTGTGGGACGAAGAACCTGCTCCGTGCGCTTCAGTCTTGACACATGTCTGGGGAAGAGATGGACCTCAACTCAGAGTCATTTTCTCTGTCTGTAAATGAGAGGGTGCCTGGAATACTTTCTAGAGATCCCTCAGGCTCTCTAATAATTCTCTGAGGAATTATAATTGGCTGCATTTCCTTGGCACTTAGTGGCTTTTTTTGTGCCCTTGGCCTGAGAGATTGCATTAGGAGATTCTGTCCTAGCAAGTAACATTGTACCCCCAGGCGGGGCTCATTTTACTTTTCAATAGCCAGTTTCCCTGTATGTGGTATGGGTACCACTGGTAGTACTTGAGACAATTTTCGGTGATATAAGGATGAGTATTTTAATAGGAATAAGTATGTATTTAAGTTCATATTTTTACCCAACATGCATAACAGGCACATAAAGCCCACTATGCCTTCTTTG
Organism: Trichechus manatus latirostris; assembly: GCF_000243295.1. Taxonomy (NCBI): domain Eukaryota; kingdom Metazoa; phylum Chordata; class Mammalia; order Sirenia; family Trichechidae; genus Trichechus; species Trichechus manatus. The sequence continues at coordinate 27,090 of NW_004444465.1, read as the reverse complement.
TAGAGATGAGAAAGAGCGTCGGTATCACAAACCAGGTGGCAATGCTTCATCAAATGCCCTTTAAATAGCGAAAGTTTCCTCAGAATTCTTTCCTTGGTGACAGCTGCCCTGCTTGATGTCTTACTCCCAAGTCCTATATCTATTGCCAGCCAACTCTCTCCAGATACCACCCCAACACACCTGTAGTGACATAAGTGACCTTTTGTTTTGGTTATTTGGCAAAACAGCTTGATAGATATTTCCCCTAAGCCCTGAGGGGTTACCTTTGCCCTGGTTTTCCACCCCAGAGAGTTTGTTACTTTTGTCCAGGTTGATTGATATTTCCTGAGTAAGCTGTAAACACCTTGAGGTTTGATACTTTTTGTCTTGCCCTGGGCTGCAGCCTGCCCTGTAATTAGTATGCATCTTGCAGGGATTGGTCAATATACTATGCAAATGCCGTGATTACGGTCTATACAAATGAAGTGTCTGTGGCCTACTGAGAGGTGATTGTTCAGTCCATGGCCTTGGTGGGAGGGCCGTGCCTTAAAATCGATGAGAATTTGTGTATACATACAGTTAACCCCACAGAGATTTTTCAGAGAGGAAAAAGCAGAAGGAAGAAAGAAGAAGCAGAGAGAGAGAGAAAAGGTAAACGATCTCCTCTAAGAGCTGTAACATGGCTCAAGGGCTGTAACGCTGAAAATGGTGACAGCCCTAGAAGGGCATAGTGGCAGAGTTAGTGGTGACAGACAGCGGAGCCAAGAGGAGCCTGTCGTGAGGGGGCCCAGGGGAGCCTGTCTTCAGGGGGCTGAGAGGAGCTGAGAGAACTGTCCTGCTCTGAAGAAGGGAGACTTGGCCTACATGCTTCCTGATCC
>NW_004444465.1:24970-26055 GCF_000243295.1 Trichechus manatus latirostris | reverse complement strand
TCTGACTGCCACCTCATGGGAATCAGATTTAGGCTGATCCTGGTTGTTCTTCCCCTGAATTTTGACAGGTTCTGACACTGATGATACTTTCCCCACCGTTTTACAGCACCCTGCCCCCAAAAGCAGCCTCTTTTTGTTTCTGGCTCCAGTTTCCTCTTCCCCAACCCCTTTCCTCAGGCCCTCTCTTACCTCCTTCATAGGCAGACAGCATTAACTATCTCTCTACCTTGGATTTACACCTGCTATGCATCAGGAGCTTGGAAAATTAGGAAGCTCCCTTAGGATGCCCTCTCTTTCAATAACGGTTGGAATTGTAAATGTTGTTGTTGTTAGCTGCTGTCAGGTGGATTCTTAGTCTTCACGATACCATGTGTGCAGAGTAGAGCTGCTCCACAGGGTTTGCAAACCTGGGATCTTTCGGAAGCAGATTGCCAGGTTTGTCTTCCGAGGTGCCTTTCTGTGAATCTGAAACACCAACTTCTGGGCTAAGGGTCAAGTGTTTAACTGTTTTTGCCAGCCAGGGACTCCAGGCATTGTAGAGAAATAGAACATTTTTTTCACTGTCAGAAATAACTTCGGTTTTTCCTTATCTGAAAAGGCTGAATATTAAACAATATTTTCGAAGAAAACCTTTGGTCTTGTGTTGGCAGGTGTAGACATTTTGCCAACCCGTCCCAGGGTGTGTTCTTACCTCGCTCTCACTTCTGAGCCACAGTGTCCTGGTAAATTGAAGTCACCTGGAATTGTTCTTCACTAGCCAAGCTTAAAAAAGGCGTGAAGGACCATGGCGCCCTCACGTGGCTACTTTGGGGACAGCACGCGGAGATCTGCAGGGTCCCACAAGATGCTAGGGAGGGCAAGGGCAGCGGGGAGCCAAGACAAGGGCAGGTTCGAACAAAACCAGCTAAAACGTACAAGATGCCGAGTGAGTATTTGGGATGTTGAACCTACAAGTCATACATCGTACGGACTGATACAGCTCGATGAAGAACAGCTGTGAACTTTTCTCCCCAGCAGCAGGAGGTTTCCTTGCCCAAATATAAAATATCTGAATTAAGACCGAAGTCCATTTTCAGTGCCTTTCC
>NW_004444465.1:22424-23237 GCF_000243295.1 Trichechus manatus latirostris | reverse complement strand
AGTTGTGTGGCCTATGGACTGAGCTAGCTTGATGAGTAAGGGCTGAGAGCTTCTCTTATCCCTAGCATGGAAGATTGCCCAGATAGATCTGAGCCATCATTGAAGGCAATATTTTTCGTGTTGCTGATGAGAAAGCTGAGGTTTGCAGAGAATATAATGGATTTTCTTGGTCTCAGGACTATTTAGCACTAAATCATATCCAGTCCTCTCAGTTGTTGATGTTTCATGGCATGAGCTGTAGAATTAGTTATATCTGGGAGGATCTGTGAGTTTATTAGTCCACCTATTCAGCTCATTAAAAGGGGAATAATGATTAGATGTTTGCTCCAAATTGCCCCCAATAAAATTTTTATATTCTTGCTTGGGAAGCCATTTCTACATATTACACAAACCCTAGAGTATTTAAAGAGTGGTGCATACGAGTATGTCAAAATTTCAATTGAAATACACAATGAACTTTAAAAATATTCTACATAATAAAGAAATTATTTTTACTTAGTATATATTTTTATCAAAGTAATACTTGCGCATAAGTTTGTTAGGAAAAACCATAGTCCCTGATCCCTTTCTACTTTTCTTATTCTCCAGAGATAATCACCTTCAACCCATATGACCAAATATCTGGCTATTCTCTCTTTATCTCTAAAGAAACATTGTTACACCTTGATTTTCCGGTTTTCCACTCCAGGCCCTGCAGACTGGCCTGCAAGGGGGAAAATGGTGTGCGTTTGGGTGGGCGGGTGCACCACCTGCTAGTCAACAGCAAGGGAGACAACAAGGCACTTAACTTGGCTTCCACTCACTGCCAACCAA
>NW_004444465.1:7998-9444 GCF_000243295.1 Trichechus manatus latirostris | reverse complement strand
GATGGCCAGGGACTTGGAAGGAGCATGACTGGAAAATTAGAGACAAGAAGGTATGGGGAAGAGATATGTGGATAGACCTCTCTGAATGGACCAAAGAAATGAAGATATTTGTGTCTTAGGTGAATAATCACCAAAGGATGACTTCCAGAGAGGAGGATCTTAATAATCAATAGGATAGTATGATGCGTTCTGTGGGAACCAGTGGTCTTCTTTTCTCAGCCACGCCCGTCATTGCCCGATGGGTTCATGAACAAAGATGTTGTGGTGGCATTGATGGAGATTTTGCATGGGCTCAGCAACGTGGATTTCCACTCGTCAAGGCTGACTTGGCTACAGCCACTGCTGAATGCTGAATATGCCAGCAGCAGAGACCAAATCTGAGTCCCTGATATGGCACTATTGCTCGAGGTGATCAACCACCAACCTGGTGGCAGGTTGATTACATCGGACCACTTCCATCATGGAAAGGACAGAGTATCATTCTTACTGGGATAGACATTTACTCTGGATACGGATTACTTCCCTGCATGTGTATCTACAATCAGTGGACTCACAGAATGCTTTATCCACCATCATCATATTCCACAGAGCATCACATCGGATCAAAGGACTCACCTCACAGCAAATGAAGTACAGCAATGGACCCATGCTCATGGAATTCACTGGTCTTACCATGGTCCCCATTATCGTAAAGCAGCTGGCTTGATGGAATGATGGAATGACCTTCTAAAGACACAATAATGGTGCCAGCTAGGTGGTAACACTTTTCAGGATTGAGGCAATGTTCTCCAGGAGGCTGTATATGTTCTAAACCAGTGTCCAATACATGGTGCTGTTTCTCCCATAGGAAGGGTTCCCAGTTAAAGGAATCAAGGGGTGAAGATGGGAGTGGCACCACTCACTATTACCCGTAGCAATCCACTCGCAAAATTTTTGCTCCCTGTCCCTGTGACACTATGCTCTGCAGGTCTAGACATCTTAGTTCCAAAGGGAAGAATGCTCACACATGGAGACATACCAAAGATTACATTGAACTGGAATTTAAGAATGCCACCGGGCCATTTGGACTACTCATGTCTCTGGATCAACAGGCGAACAAAGGAATTACCATATTGGCTGGTGTGATTGATTTTGACAACCCAGGGGAAATTGGATTGATGTTGCATAACGGAGATAAAGAAGAGTATGTCTGGAATACAGGAGATCCCTTAGAGTGTCTCTTAGTATTGCCATGCCTGTTATTAAAGTCCATGAAAAATACAGCAACCCAATTCCAACATGACTACTAATGGTCCAGACCCTTCAGGAATGAAGGTTTAGGTCATCTCACCAGATAAAGAACCATGACCAGCTGAGGTGCTTGCTGAGGGCAAAGGGGATACAGAATGGGTGGTGGAAGACTACATAAATACCAGCTACGAACATGTGCCCAGTTGCAGAAACGAG
>NW_004444465.1:0-1221 GCF_000243295.1 Trichechus manatus latirostris | reverse complement strand
TTGCACTTGGCTCCATCACCACTTAGTTCTCCTCTAGCCTCACTTAGCTATCAGCAGGGCCTGAAAGAAGATTCTCATTTGGATTTTTTCTTTCCGTTTCAGGTAACAACTAATGCTGGAACTGTGAAAAGATCTTGTCTAATTTCAACAACACATAGTCACAAACTTCAGCTTAGTTGCCAAACTGATGACGCAAACTAATACAACAGAACAAGTGAAAGTCAAAATCTGAAATCAAGATGAAAATCGGATATCATAGCCACTGAGGAATTTTACTCCGAACAGCTGGTTTGATGGAAGAAACCACAACCCCGCAGCCTCCTAATGTGATAACTGCCTGAAGTGTCCTGATGACTAGATTCGCAGATAATCTTGAGAGAACCAGACCCTTTTCCCTACCCACCCCAATCCTGTGGATGAGAGGAGTTAGCAGCAGCTGGGAGACAATCTCAAGGACTTGAGGTTAAGACTTAGAATAATATCACTGAGACTATTCATCAGCTTTTTGGCACATGTCCATTTTCCTTGAAAGATGAGGGTTTTAAAATCTCTGAAAATCAATTTTATTTTATACATACTCTGTTGCCTAAAGTTTTTTTGGAGATATTAAAATTATAAAGTTTTCTTTTCCAAGCTAATGTAAGAAAATTCCATCATTAATACAGCCATGACATTTCTACCTCAGTGATAGCAACCCAGTTTAGATGCATCACTTCCTTCCAAAGTTAAATGTTACTAAGCACCTGGTATTACTTAGAAGAACTGTATTGGGTCTCACACCAGGGAGTAGAGCTAATGCAGCCAACACCATCTGTCCTTGTAGTGAGGCATCTGTAAGCAGGGCTGCAGACGCACACACGGTCACGCCTGGGTCCCCAGAGAAACAGCTACAGACTGTCTGCCAAAGAAGGATCCTGAGGGCTTGCTGTTCACACGGGATGAGGAAAAATCTTCCTGTCCAGTTCTAGCAGAAGTTCCATCCCAGAGGTCTCTGCTGAGGGCCCACAGAGATACAGAGAATAAGAACATACCCAGATGAAACTGGGAGGTTTCAAATAACTTGGCTTTCCTGTTTTGTTGTTGTTTGTTTGTTTGTTTGTTTGTTTGTTTTCTTTTGTTTTTCCCCTGGGAATAAATTTCTCATAACCATTGACTTGTCTTTTGTAATCAAGTGTAAAAGCAGGACATCTTATTCAGAAACTTTGAAACACATAAAGTAGC
>NW_004444464.1:82675-84786 GCF_000243295.1 Trichechus manatus latirostris | reverse complement strand
TATCTTTAAAAATTGATATTTGCGTGACATTTTTTATTCTTTTACTTTTAACCTATCTCTATCTTTATATTCAAAACATTTGTCTTTTAGCCAGAATATGTTTATGGCTTACATTTTATCTGATCTTTTAAGGTGGGGTCATTAGAGCAGTAAACAGAGAGCAGTTTAATATTTTTATTGATATGATTGGACTTAAATCTCTGACTTTTCTAGTTGTTTTCTATTTGTACTGTCTCTTGCTTGTATCTTTAATCCTTTATTTCAATCTTCTTTTGAAATGAGTATTTTTATAATTCTATTTTTATCTCCACTTGTGGCTTACTGGTTATACCAGCTTTTTCAATTTTATTTTTAGGGGTTGCTTCCCAGCGTACAGGTTTACCTTATTGCAGTCTACCTAAATAACAGAGTTTCATTCATTTAAGTGTACAGATCTAACAATCACATACTAGCAATTGTTCCATCCTAGTTTTTGTGCTGCTCTTGTAATCCTGATTCCATCACATTTAATTTGTTACTATTTATAATTAATATACCAACGTTTCTGAGTGAGTTGCTTTACGTAAATTTTAAAGTGAATTACAGTTATTCTGTTATAATCCGAAGCTAATGTCCAAAACCTAACATTAGACTTATATAGTTGATATAGAAACATAAGCGTAGAGTTATGGCTAGTGAATGGAATTATAGATCAGAAATTTCATTAATAATTTGATGATTATTATTTATTAATTCTTTATTTCTTTATAAATATGAGAATGATGATAAATATTGTTAATGTTCATCATCCATATCCATGTTGCCTTCTCTTCTGGATAGATGGAAGACTGCATTTCTTATTGTCCCTACAGTCAGTTGGGAACATAAAACTAGTTCTAGACAATGAATTCTGGGAAGAAATGTTGAGTCACTTTTTGCCTGAATCACAGAAGTCATAAAACCATCCTCCACCTGCCATTACCCCCTGCTGTGTTCTACAAACACAGGCTGGAAGTTTCTCTTAGCCTGAATTGCTTAGTTGCAGCACGAATAACAGTTGATTTAAAACAGCGATGGACTTTACTGCAGTAAAAAAAAAACAAACCGGTCGCTGTCGAGTCCATTCCGTCTCATAGCGACTGCAGTGAAACAAGGAATAAAGCTTTGTTGTAATAATAGACTGAGATTTGAGGATTTGAGACTATCCTAGCATAATCGAGACTATCATGATGAACACCAAGGGGTGAATTTCTTCAAAATCTTGATGTACACTGGAGAGTGTGCTGTGCACGAATATTTGCAGCAAAATAATGCATAGCCACTGAACTAAAATGCCATGAAGTTGGCCTATTAAAGATCATACATTTTATGAGAAAATGTATAAGGCATGGACTCATGAACTCATGCTTTCTCAATGCTAAAAGGAAAAATGAGGAAGAAACAAGAGGTGGATTATAATCATAGACCAAATCAAACACTGAGTTGAGATTTTACAGCTCATTAATTAAAAAAGGGAAAGAAAAATAATACCAATAAATACTAGAACAAAAAAATGTATGAGTTTTTTCTACACAATTCCTTAACATACAAGCAATACACACCAATATAAAGGAGAAAAAAATATTAAAAAGATGGTTTTATGTAAGAACTGCAAATATAACTATGTGTATAACTATCAATTTTTTTCTTCCCTTTACTATTCCATTCCTACTCTTTAGGGATTTTAGAAAGTTTGTTGCTCTCAAACTAAACTCAAAAGCAAAAATACAAAATTGCTCTTTCTTTAAACCAACTTTACATATAAATTTATAGACACAAATAAAATAAGTAGAAGAGACGGGTAATTTATTTGCAGTCCATCAGCAAGCAATCCATCCAAAGAGCTCTTAAATCAGAAAACATGCATGTTCATTCCCATGTTTAAAACCATATAATGACTTTTCATTGTACTTCAAAGAAATCTCAAGCTTCTCAATATTATTTACATGGCCTTGAACAATCTGAACTTCTCTACTATCCTCTTGTATCATTCTCACTTTCTCCCAATAGCTTCCTTTGTGTTCCTTGAATTTCTAACTCTTGCCAGTCTCCAGTCTTCTGCACGTGCTAGTCTGGAACACTCACCTACATCA
>NW_004444464.1:79485-81678 GCF_000243295.1 Trichechus manatus latirostris | reverse complement strand
GTTCTGTCTTTGTCCTTATTTTATAGATTAGGAAACTGAGGCAAAAACAAGCCAAAGAAATTTTCAAATGACCGCATGGATATGGGATGGTACTTAAATTTGAGCTTGTTCAGTTTGGCTCCAAGTCCATGTTCTCGAAAACTCTATTGGAGTGATTTACTCACCTGGTTATTTTTTTCTAGTTACCTAATCTGGTATAACCATATAATTTCCAAATGTTCACTTTTCTTGACAAGTTTTTGTTGTTCTGCTCTTTGGATAAAACTAATACCCCATAATTTCCATAACTGTTGTTTGAAAACCATGACTTCTGACCTGAATCCTGCTTTGACACAGTTTTCATGACTTCAGCCAAGGCACATACTTTTTCTGCTTCTTTACCTATGGAATGATGAGATTGTTCTCAAACTCCTCCTGATGTTAAAGTCTATGAATTTATCTCTGTAATGGACTCGGATTCTCATAATCTCTGTCTACCTGGAAAAGTGTCCAACAGCAGACCACTCTTACTTTGCCTAAAACCTTAAACATTGCCTCTAATTTCAGTGCTAGCATAGTGTGTTGACTGAGAGTAGAGTTTTCTGAGCTGAATTCCCTAGCTTTGAATCCCGACCCAGCCCGTCATTGCTGAGTGACCTTAGGCAAGCTATTTAGCAAGTTTATGCCTTAGTTGCCCCATTTATAAATGTGGATAATATTAGAACCTACATCATAGAGTCGTTATGAGGATTAAAAGAGAATAATTGTAAATTTTCAAACATTTCTTGGCACATAGTAAACCCTATGTAAGTATTTGTAAAATAAGCAAATAGATTTATGCTGATTTTCACATTAAAGCCTGTTTAATGTCATGGTTTACTGTCATTATTGTACATATGAAAGCATTTGTAGAAAACAGAGTAGATTGAATTCATGTCAAGAACAGTAGATGATGCATAATTCTCAAAGGAAATTACCTTAAAGGAAAAAAAATCTTATTAAAAGTGTTTTTAATCAGAGATTAATGGAGATTTTGTTTTTTCAATGTACTTAATCTCCAGAAAATTACTAGACAAGATTCAATTTTGTTTTAGTGTTGGAATTTGCTATTAGTTCCTAAGTTACATCAGGAAATTCTGATCTCTAGAATGCAATAATTTTAATATTTTGATTATTCTATGTAGGTAATAACAAAACTTAATACAGAAAGAATGCTTTCTGGTTTTGATACAGCTATATAATTTCCTGTTTGTTTTAGAAGGCCCGATCTTTTTGGCACATGGAAAAATGTATTTAAGTTGTATAACTTTTTAATCTTGAAAATGGAGTTTCAAAACACAGAGAAGGTGAAAGCTTCATTGTGTAGCCTCATACATAATCACATAATCCATTGGCAGAGAAATAGAAGTAGAATTAAAATGGCATTTGTAGGGTTAAGTTGGTTGGTTTCTGCAAACTGCTGAAAATTATAGATTTGTTTTTCCCAGTATGAAAATGCAGTTGCCTGTGGTTGAAAACAAATTGTTCACTCATGTACAATGACAGATAATTTAGTATTCCAATGAAAGAGATTATCATACTTCTTCATTTGGAATAAAAAAATGTATTTTTTTCTCCATATTCAAAATGAAATTTGAACTTTAGCTGTACAAATCACACAATGTCAATTCATTCAGATGCTTGTCCAAGGGTAGGATAGAAGTTACTTCCATCTAACAACATTTTTCCCTTTCTCTCTTTCTGTCTTTGACTTCATGTCTTTCTTGTAACAGTCACAGCAAAATATATTTGCCCAAATTTTTAAATGGGACAAACAGAAAAATATGTGATCATGATATTTAAAAATGTAGAAAGTATATATGTTTAAAATATTGTCTCCCCATCTGAGACGGCAAATTTGAGCCTTGATACATCCCCTTACTTTCCCATTCCAGAGAGTGACCATTATTAATGACCACTTACACATACATAAAAACACGAAATCAAACCCATTGCTGTTGAGTCGATTCCAACTTATAGGGACCCCATACATAGTTCAAGAAATTTTATCTGAAAATACTAGTATATCTGTGTGTATTTTATTGATATATTTTAGAATATGTAATGGCTTAATTTCACTTATCAATATATCTTTACTTGCTTGACATCAGCATATATAAATTTACCTTAATCTAGTTAATATTTACAAAAATTCTATATTATAGACATATATTT
>NW_004444464.1:76946-78692 GCF_000243295.1 Trichechus manatus latirostris | reverse complement strand
GATTTAGAGTGAGATCTAAGAAAAAAGAACAGTTCATTTTATGCTAGAAGATAATTCAATATATACCCTCTATCTGTATTTAAATTTTCACAACAAAAATAAAAATGTAGAGACAAATATTATACTTTTTTCAATTAGTAATGTGTTCTTAACATATTTCCAACTCGATATATTTTATATCATTTTATTAACCACACAGTATCTTAGTGTATGACTATGTCACATTATTTAACCAGTTCTATATTTGGCAGTATTTTTTTTTTTTTAAGGTGTCTTGGTGACACAGTGGTTAAGGGATCCGCTGCTAACCAAAAGGTTGGAGGTTTGAATCCACCAGCTGCTCCGCTGGAGAAGGATATGGGCGTCTGCTTCTGTAAAGATTACAGCCTTGGAAAACTTATGGGACAGGTCTACTCTGAACTACAGGGTCACTATAAGTTGGAATCAACTCAATGGCAATGGGTTTGGTTTCATTTGGTTTGGTTTATGTTTGGAATTCAGGTCCCTGGGTGACACAAACAGTTAAGAGCTTGATTACTAAAGGTTTGGACCCACTCGGAGGCACTGTGGAAGACAAAGCCTGGCAATTTGCTTCTAAGGGTCACAGCCTTGAAAATCTTATGGAACAGTTCTACTCTGCACACATGGGGCTGCCATGAATCAGAATCAATTCGATAGCAACCAAAAACAACAATAATAATATTTAGCATTGGGCTGCTTAAAATTTTCCATTACTGTAATTATATCTTTGTAGGTAATGTTTTGTACACAGCCATGACTGTTTTCTTAAAATAAATGTACAGAGGGTGGAATTGATAGTTCGAAGAGTACATATATTTTTTATAGATTTTATATTACCAAATATCTCCCCTCCACCAGAAACACTGACAATTAGCTCTCCCACTAATATTTAATAGAGGACCTATTCCCTACACACACACCAATGCTATTATTATTAAAAAAAACTCTTGATCCTAATGTAATACATCTTACACAATACCTATTTGAACCAAAATTTCTGCTTACATTTGGCCTTGAAAAATCTTGTAATTTGATCTCAGAATCTAGAGAGTAGATATTTTTCCTTGGCTCCATATTTTATTCCTGCAGCTTAATAATATGCAACTCTTTGGGTAGAACGCATGTGCATTCAAATAATTGGACTTTTCTCCTGCAGTATTTCCCAAGATGGTGAAAATAATAGAAACGAACTTTCTCTCTGTTTCACTATCTGTTAGATACACAATGACTTCACAATCTTCTTGAATTGTTAAACATCTTTACTTAAATATGCAAAAGCCATTAGTCATTCATGTATGCCTTACTGGTCTCAGAGATAACTTTTGTTAACAAGAACATAATCAGATTTTACTTTTGTGATCATTTGCACTTGTTTTATCTGGAGATATGCTCTTTCAGGCTATTGATTTAACAACTTGGTACATTTTGCTCTGGAATTAGTTTAGTTAAGAAATGGAGATATAAAAGAATATAATACTTCTAATTGAATAGAAACACTGGTAAACTGATTTTGTGTTATTAGATATTTTTTCTGGTTTTTTTTTGAAATATTGTTTTTCCAGATTCACCAGTAAAATAGTAATACGGTAGTTTGGTTACCCTGCTACCTGTCTGTAAGCACTGTTTGGCATAAATAAACATTTAAATGAGAGATTTTTTTTTCTGAAAACTCATTAATATTAAAAAATTGATATTATATTATGATTACTCCTTAATAGCAAAGAC
>NW_004444464.1:75415-76159 GCF_000243295.1 Trichechus manatus latirostris | reverse complement strand
TCATTCAGTGAAGAGGGCAGTCGTTAAATACGTTCAGAATAAATTCTAATACTAGAATTTGGTTTGGTTTGGCAGAAAAGTAGACAGCTTTTCTCCTTCTCCTTCTTCTTGTTTTTAATCTTCCACATGCATGTGTCTTCTTTCGGAGTCTTCCCTGGTTGGTTTGTGGTTAGTGTGCATATGTGTGTAAGTGTGTGGGCAGGGGGAGAGGTGTTGGTGAAAGTAGCCATGCCATTTGAAGAAATTTGGGTTTCACCACCCATGCTTCTCTGGAACACCAGTTAATGCACTAGCCTTGGTGTTGTTTCTCCACGAAGCAAAAACCTCTAGCAATATACTGGCTAATTCATATAATCTTTGTGCATCATGAGATTTATCCCTACAGAGGCCAGGGAAATAGGACCCATTACAAACAGAACCAAGTCAACCTCCAGAGAGTTATATTTCTGCCAAAGCAGTGAGAAAGGGGAACTGAACATTGAGGAGGAAGTCCAAATTTGGTACACCAATGCAGTTTACTCCTGTTCATGACAAAAATCCAGATAGAATCTTATACCTAGAGGAAGTGTGCTGTGACACATTGTGAGTTATCTAGTGATCATAATTTTGTGATTTTGGGTGGCAGAGCCTGCCCTGAATCACTCATGGAAGATAATTAATAAATTACATGATGATGTATAATGTTTTACTTCATAGCACTATCAGGCAAGCATCTAAAAATAGACCTGGTCCATCATTTTGATG
>NW_004444464.1:73462-74633 GCF_000243295.1 Trichechus manatus latirostris | reverse complement strand
TTTTGAGGCATCTTTTAATTAGACAACTGTTTCTGTTCTCTATTGTGTGCGTGTGTTTCAACGTTTTTTTTTTAATATGCATCATATTTTATTGAAATTAATAATGCAGGGTCTGACAGCGTATGCTTCTGAAGGCAAAATGGTTAAGAGTCTAGTAGACCAGTGCAAGCCTGTCAGTTCTTTTGGCTTTATTAAGCAAAATGATGTTATCAGTGGCCGACAGTTTAATAATTATAGAGTGAACCAGACCAACATTATTTCTAGGAGCTTATCATATATCTCCTCAGTTCACTCCAAATCCAAGAATATTTAAACTATTGAAATAAAGTAAATTTTCTTATCATAAACTATGGCATATGCCATTTAGTTAAAACCAGCTAGATAGTCATTTGTCCCCAAGTGAGGTGATAATTAGAAAATTTTAAGTTGTCTCTGAAAGCAATTTTCCAGAGTCTTGCAAAGGTAAACTCAAACAAACAAACCAGGAAGCAGCACCAACAGCAAACAGAACAACAAGGGGTAAAAATGTAGCCCTGAGAAAGAGCTGAAATCATTAAAGCATTTAAAACAAAACAAAACAAAAAAACCCCATTGCTGTCGAGTTGATTCCAATTCATAGTGATCCTATAGGACAGAGTAGAACTGCCCCATAGGGTTTCCAAGGAGCGGTTGGTGGTTTCCAACAGCCAGCCTTTTGGTTAGCAGCAGTAGTGCTTAACCAACCTGGCCTTTGTTCTTGATAGCTGGGCACCTTGGCTTAGAATCGTTATCCTGTACTCGTTTAGAGGCTCACAGTGGTTTTTCATTCTGTCTTCCCTAAAGGGTCAAGTATAAACTGTCCAGGCTGACTGATTGTCGGAACAAATGGAACAAATTAAGAAGTTGCTTAGTGTCATAGAAATATACATTTTAAAACTGAGACAGCCCTTAGCGTTTACATATGGTTTGACCAAACTCAGGCTCAGTGAGGTAAAAAGGACTTCTTATCTACACAAAACATTTAGATATCTTTCTAGCTACGACCTTACAGCTAAACAGGAAGGATGATTTCATGTTATACTCCAGTATTGCTTTCTTCTTTCCAATTATCTGAATAATAGTTCTGGTATGTAAGTTATCGACAGGATGTCAGTCATTCTTTTGTTTATTTGTGATTCAGTTTTGGTCATGA
>NW_004444464.1:70782-71744 GCF_000243295.1 Trichechus manatus latirostris | reverse complement strand
ATAGTACTATTCTACATTCCTAACAGCAGTATATGAGAATTCCTGCTCCTCCACATGATTGTTACAACTTGGTATGGTCATTTTTTAAATTTTAGCCATTCTAATAGGTGCGTAGTAGTAACTTGTGTGATTTACCTAGCTTTTCCTTAATGACTAATAATATTAAGCATGTTTTCCTGTCCATATTTGCCATTCATATAACTTCTTCAATGAACTGTCAGTTCAAATCTTTTGCCCACATTTTTAAATGGGCTATTTGTGTTTGTATTATCAAGTTTCAAAAGTTTTTTTCCTATCATTTGGATACAAATCCTTTATCAGATATAAAACTGGGAAAAAATATCCCTTTGTCTACAGCTTATTCTTGTCTTACTTTTTTTTCCCCTCCTAATAGTGTCTTTAAAAAAAAAGTTTTTAATTTTGAAGAAGTCCGTTTTATTAAATTTTTCTTTTATGGGCCATGCTTTTATTGCCATACTGAGAAAACTTTGCCTAAATTATGGTCACAAAGATCTTCCCTCTTTTCTCCTAGAGATTGTATAGTTTTATACTTTGTGTCTAGGTCTATGATCCACTTTGAATTAATTTATGTATATGGTTCAAAGTACACACTGAAGTTCATTTTTTGCAAATATATAAAAATTATTTCAGTATAATTTATTAAAGTCTATACTTACTTTATTGAATTGTCTTGGCATCTTTTTCAAAAATCAGCTGTTCATATATGGTAGGCTTATTTCTGGACTCTGTATTCTGTTTCATTGATTTATTCGTCTATCTCAATAATAAAGTTTTGAAATCAGATAGAATTAGCCATTTAATTGTTGTTTTAAGTCACCAAGTTGGTGGTAATTTTTTAAATAGGAATGGGAAACTAAAGCACAATTCAAAACACTTTCTATTTTCTCTTTTGATTTCTTCTTTGAACCATAAATTATTTAGAATTGTCTATTTAGTTTTGA
>NW_004444464.1:58749-61315 GCF_000243295.1 Trichechus manatus latirostris | reverse complement strand
TTCAGAGGAGGCTGGTAGCTCCATGAAAGCAACAAGCTAAACCATAGGCCAACAAACAGTTTATCAGAGAGAACCAAGGAAAGCAAAAGCTAAGAAGAGCCTTCATGGACCACTTCCTCACAACATATACAGAAATGAACTCAAAATGTATCATAGACTCAAATGTGGAAAACACTATAAAACTCTTAAAAGAAAATATGGGTGTAATTCTTCGTGCCCTTGGGTTAGGCAAAGCTATTTACATATGATGCTGAAAGTATAAGTGATGAAGCAAAAATTAGGTAAATTGGACCTCATCAAAGTTAAAAAAAAAAAAAAATTTGTGTTTCAAAGGACACCATCGGAAAAAAAACTCAAAAGACAAGCCACAAAACAGGAGAAATAATCTCAAAATCAAATCGTATATCTGATAAGGGACTTGCATTTAGAATGCATAAAGAACACTTACAGGTCAATAGACAAAAATACAAAAAAAATCTAATTTAAAAAATGAGCAAAGAATCTGAACAGACATTTCTCTAAAAAAGATATACAAGTGGCCAATAAGCACATGAAAAGATGCTCAACATCATTATCCATAAGGGAAATGAAAATACAAAGCGAAAATGAGATACCACTTCATACCCTTTGAATGGATATAATTACAAAAAATATAATAATATTAACAAATATTGGTGAGGATTTGAAAATGTTGGAACCCTAGTACATTGCTTTTCAGAATGAGAAACGGTGCAGCCACTTTGGAAAATAGTCTGGCTATTAAACACAGAGTTACTATATGACCCAGCATTCCACTTTTAAAAATATACCCAAAAGGAATGAACCCATATGTCCACATAAAAACTTCTACACATATGTTCATACCACTGTCATTAATACTAGCCAAAAAGTATAAAAACCAAAATATTAACCATCTGATGTATTGGATAAATTGAGTTGGAATCACCTTGACGGCAATAGATTTGGGTTTTTTTTTTTTTATATCTATACAATAGAATATCATTAAAACATAGAAATTAATGAAGTGCGATATATGCTATGCCACAACACTGATGACTCTTGAAACATTACTTCAAATGAAAGAATTCAGTCACAACAGAGCACATATTGTATGATTCTATTTAGATAAATATTCCAAATAGGCAAATCCATAGACACACAGTAGATAAGTGGTTGCCTAGGTCTGTGGGTTTGGGGGAAATACAAAATGACTACAAATGCAAATGAATTTTCTTTTTGGGATGATGAAAGTGTTCTAAAATTGATTGTGTTGATGGTTGCACAACTCTGTGAATATACAGTACTAAAAACGGGGCTTTGAACTGGTTATTTTTGGTTTGACCCGCTGCTGAGAATTTGCATTTGGACCTTAGATATACTGAATCAGAATCTACATTTTAACAAGATCCACAGGTAATTGGTCAAAATGCAAATTCTTAGCAGGGGGTCAAACCGAAAATAAACAATTCAAAGCCCTGACTAAAACTCATTCAATAAATATACTTTAAATGGGTAAAGTTTATGGTACGTGACTCAAAGCTATGAAAAACTAAAGCGTCATTAGAAGATTCTTTGCATATTTAAACAATTACAAAAAACAATTCTAGAATGTAAAATTAAAACTTTTACATTTTTGAACCCCTTTAATTTGTAAGGAATACATTCCACTGTCTTACTGTTTGAAAGCTTTGTTTTTAATGATTGAAACTCACTAAATACTTTAAAAGTTGAAGTCTTCGGTGCTCCATTTGTTGAATAATTTGTTTAGCAATTTCAAACTGATTTTAACCAAAATATTAAACAAAATTAGAAGACTTACAAAAATTTCAAACAATTATAGTAAAATTAGATTGATTTACAAATACCTCTTCAAAGGCTAAAATTTTTAAAATATTTAAAAAATAATTGATGATATGCAACAAAAGGGAAAACGTGCACTTTTTTGTTGACATTTGTTTGTGTATATATTCAACATCAGCTTGCCACACACACAATAATTTAAGGCCAGTTATTCTAAAAGTATATATGAAAATTATAAATTTTGACAGCTTAACCTTATTTTTAATTAACCGAATAGTGTATTTTTAAGATGCAAATATGAATCATGTGTGAATACTATTAAAGTACATTTGTATTCTGAAGCTCCTAATTTTTTTTTTTTTTTTTGCCAATGTGCTGTGCTTCATTAAAACTTGTAATCGTCTAGTTACCTGTGAAACAATAACCCTGTTATACATTCTTCCTAAGTATACAGGGAACTTAACAATATTTCAGATATTTCCCTTTTAATAGATTGAACTTCTAGTAGCTTTAAATGCTATTATGAATTAAATTACCATTATTGGAAGTAACCATATTTTTAAAAGCATCTCATGAAACTGGTATAAGATTGGCATTTTTTAACTCTTGGAAATCCTAGTCTTAAAGGGAGATACTACAGGTAGAGCTACTTGTAATAAAAATAAACAATTAATTTAGAAAAGTTGTCATTTTGTCTACATGAAATTCATGCCTCAGAGACACAAAGGTTTCACATTGAGTGATTTCTTTTCTACAAAGTTCAAAA
>NW_004444464.1:54287-58258 GCF_000243295.1 Trichechus manatus latirostris | reverse complement strand
ATGTATTGCAATATAAAATATGATAATGAAACAAATCAAACCCTAAATAAATGAATGTTTATGGATTCACCTCATACAACAACTTTAGCAAGAGCATTCTGATTACTGTCTATGGAAGGCTGCCTCAGTTTTTATTTCCTCCACATATTTCATATTCACCTAACCTAATATTTTCCAAATCTCCTACAGCCAGAACCTCGGCACAACTAGCTAGTTTACCAAGTACCCAGAAACGGCAGCAAGGGAAATATATCTCCTACTACTAAGACCTGAAGGAGTTAGCTGCCCTCACCTGCTCATGTCTGAACATTCTTTGTTTTATTCATGGTATCCCTGAAAAGTGAAGATGGTTTTACCCTGGGTCTGGGAAGATTGGACAAAGAGGGAGAGTTATCACCAGGAGTCTTTCATATTTAACCACATGTAAAACTGAAAATACTATTCACTATACATGCATCCTATACACGTACAGAGGAAAGAAACCTTAGCAGAAGCTGGAAGTATAAAGTAGAGGTATGCAAAAACAACAACAAAAGAGAAGTACACTGGAGAAGAGAGTACAAGAATCCATGAAAGGATCTTTAACGGCATGGGAAAGACTATTCATCCCCTGGGAATAAAGGTGGAAGGTGCTGCCATTGCAATTAGCTTATGCGTGTGAACATGAACAAAAAGATTCCAGTGTAGGAAAATATTAGCTCTTAAGCACTCGAGGTTATGTAATAACAGAATGGTTTTATCCAGGATGTCTTTGGCAGTAATAAATTAATCAAAGTGTCCCTGGGGAAAAAAAAAAAAAAGTAGAGGTCTACGAAAATTATATAAATATTATCTAATTAAAAAATGTTTTTAAAAAGGACAAATGCTAAATTGGATGGGATGCCTATAGAATTGGCGTACACCATGACTTTTGCAAGGAAAGCAAATTGTATGGCTTTCACTCCAATAACCCAAAAAATTTCACTGTAGGTTTCTACCATCTTTGTCTTGCCAATACTCATCAGAATTCATGTATTAGAGAGTTTGTAGCAAAAGTAATTGTAAAAAAGAAAAGAAAAAAAAATGATTGTAAAAACACATATGTCCAGCTAAAATAAATTATGGCAACTTCACCAGTGCAATATTTTACAACACTGAAATGAATGAAGCATAACTAGCTGCAAAAGTATGGATGAATATTACAAATAACAAATTCAAGGACAAAAGATCAAATCTGCTTAAGCTCCTCGTTAAGTCCACCCTGTCACAAAGTAGTTAAAATGGTGCCAAGTTGCAATCACTATAAAAGACACAACATGGTAGTTTCAAGCTACTGCTCCTACTTCTGCAACTTGTCTTGAGTTTGTAATTTATATTCATACTTTCTCTCTCCCATGACCCATTTTAAATTTTGCTCACTCTTGACCAGCCCTTCAGCTTGTCTAGATTGCTGCCTGATTAGTAAACTCACACCTTTATCCTTGAGAAAGCTGAGCTTTGATTGCTTTGTCCTTGTGGAGCTGTGGTTGCTACATTTGCCCAAACTCTTATCACAGCAATGGAAACACCGAAAAACTCCCCTATAAATTCTCCAAGTTTTAGATATACTCTTTCCTGTCCCTGTCGTGTAGCAACAACCTTAGCTAATCATAATTATCAGATTCCTATTCCCACCAGCATAAGAACTCCTTTCTTTGTAAACTGATCTAAACGAGTTATGACTGGGCAGCATTCAAAGCATCAGCTGTAGAATCACTGCGTTTCATGCTGATAATGTTGCTCTCCTGGGAATCAGAACTTCTAACCAGCAGAGTCTCAGTTTGTAGAGAAACAGAGCACGATTTCTCCATGTGGGTCACTAAGAGTGGTAGTTAAAAAAATTAATATAAATTCCATTCTTTGGCTCCCAGAACTATGTCTTCTGTATATGGAAGACATAACACCATACATTGAATGTTGCTTTAAAGAATATATAACATTCTGCAGTACAACATCCATGGAGTCTGTCCCCATGTTTGTGACTTAGCTGAGTATCAGTCTTTACCTAGCTATTTTTCATGTAAATTGGTATAGCATCTTAATCAACTTACCCCCAAATGGCTAGCTGTTCTCCCTAAGGACTTAGTGCTGTTGAAGCATTCAACACAATAGTAGTTAGATCAGCCTTGGTGAGAGGAAGCACATATTGTTCGTCCCGTGCATAGTATCCCTCCTTGCAAACATAACCACTTCATTTATGAGCCTTGAATAAGCAATAGTATAACTGGACAGAAGCCATTGGATGAGTCATCTGTCGACCAAGTTGTTAAGTGCCCTTCTGCATTGGATCCTTTCTGGCAGGTCCATTCACATGCCTCTACTCCAGAACCCCTGGCCATGATCTTTTAGTTTGCTCTTTCTGCACCCTGACCAGGCAGCTACTTGTCACTACCCATTAGCCCAATTATATCCAATTCTGAATATACCTTTTTCAACATACAATAATGTATTGTTGATGCTCCTACCCAAACTGATGACTAGATGAATCTACAATACCCATTTGGCGTTAAGTAGCCCTGGTCACCTGGTCACTTGAGGTCTAATGGTTAGGCTTTCAATCTTTATTAGTGTTCAATAGCATGTTAAGAAGTGGTTTTAAAATAGTGACTAGTTCTCTCTTGCAAAAGCCATGGTCTTTTTCTAGAACCTAAGAGATTTGTGTTGTGACTCTACAACTGGGTTTTTCCAGAAACTCCATATAGCATCCTTATCAACTGTGGATAGTGTTTCCAGGACCATATGTGATCTTGTATCACAACTTGTACTTACTGGAGAAGCTTCCCTTTTTTGGATCCCACTGAAAACCGTCAAAATTCTAGTCACCTGATAAATTGATGGCAACAATATTCCCAAGCACAGTATAT
Organism: Trichechus manatus latirostris; assembly: GCF_000243295.1. Lineage (NCBI taxonomy): Eukaryota > Metazoa > Chordata > Mammalia > Sirenia > Trichechidae > Trichechus > Trichechus manatus. The sequence continues at coordinate 55,376 of NW_004444464.1, read as the reverse complement.
GCTCTTCAAAATTCATAGAGACACACCAACTACTATACATTTTAGTGGTCAAAGTTGCAAAATACAGTGATTTGATCTTAACTTTAATGGGGATGTTTGTGCAAGATTTTCCTGCACTTTTCAAATAAGAGTCATTATTGTAGGAAGGGTCAAGTGGAAGCCCCCGAAACTGCCCTCATCAGCCAAGATAGAAATTAGATGCCAGATAAATATTGTAAAAAAAAAAAATTTCCCAAGGGCCAATACTGTATCTAAGATTTAAGGAGCCATCCCAGATATATGAGTATCATGTCCAGGTTCCTTGCTAGGATTTTAAATTCTTAATTTCTAAGTTAATAAACTTATAATTGTTCAATATTAGTGACAATTCCACTTCTGGTACTCTTATCAGAAAATATACAAAATAACACACAAATAAGAAAACAAAAATGACAAAAAGAACCCAAGCAAATATTTATGCAACAAATTATTTGTAATATTTATCTCAATATCCAAATTGTGGTTAATAATATCCAAATTGTGGTTAATGTTAAATAATTATGTGAGGAAATGGAAAACAATAGAATTCATACTTGCATATAGAATCTAATTTAAAATATAGAAAATTCTTATCTATAGAATAATGTCTGGAAGGACAAGTGTCAAAATGTGAATGGGGCTAATTTTAAGAAATTAGTTTATGATAATTTTTTTTCTGTAAAGTCTTGATTATTTTCCATTCTGTTAATATAAACTTTTCTACAAAAAAAAAGGTATATTAATAATATATACACTATAAACTCTTACACAAATGTAAGGCATTATGCTTTAAAAGTGAAGCATAGAATATTTCAAAAATATGCCAGATGCAAAAATTGTTCAGAGTACTTCTTAAATTAATTTGCATTTAATAGACTATATTGGAACACAAATGAAGAGAACTGATCTAAAGCCATTTAAAAAATACCTAACATGTTTCCATTTCCTTCTCCTGATTAAAGAAAGCATTTGACATTTTGCTTCAATACAACCTGATTTATACCCACTTACTACCTATTAATTTTCTTTATTCTTAGAAATCTTAATCTTATGGAATATATTCTTTTTCTA
>NW_004444464.1:49843-52787 GCF_000243295.1 Trichechus manatus latirostris | reverse complement strand
GAAAAACCCAAACCTATTACCTTCAATTTGATTCCAACCCATAGTGATCCTATAGGATAGAGTAGAACTGCCCCTTAAGGTTTCCAATGGGGAATACTGTCACATCCTTCTCCCACAGAGCAGCTGGTGAGTTTGAACTGCCAACATTTTGATTAGCAGCAGAACACTTAACCACTGTGCCACCAGGGCACCTACAATAATAAAGAGATCCCCAAACATGGTGGCTTAAAGAAGATAACCGTTCATTTATCTTCAGTGTAACTGTCCCAAATTAAATACCTGGTCAGGTCATCATACCATCTTCAAATCTGAGGGGTTCACAATCCCCGTCTTCCTCAGGGTTGGATGTGGCCCTTCTCAGTCCAGTGATTTATAAACTAATAAACAAAGTGCCTTCCACCTGATATACAATGATGGAGAGGAAATGTTTAACCACCAAAAAAATTGACAGGCAAAACAAAACAAAACACACACACAAAAAAAACATAAAACCCTCCCCTTCAGAAAAGGGACGATTGGAAATACTGTTGTCACTGGTTCATAATATGCAGAGTAAGACCATGAGGACTTTTTGCCATGGCCATGGAGCTAAGTTCTTTTTTGAGACCCGTGTTGTGGTTCTTGTTTGTTCTCTTCCGGAGTCCTGGACTTTGCCTCTGGATAAATTTTTCTTATCAGTTATTGTACATGGTTACATATGAGTTGAACATTGTACATTATAAACTCCTTAGTCATACTACACAAGTTTCATAATTTTGTGTGTGGGGGGTGGTTCAGGACTTCCGACTACTTTACTGGTAGAATCATTGTATTGTCAAAAACACAGAAGCTTTCCATACTATTTGCTTTTGACCAGTTCCTTGTGAAAGTAACCATAACTTAAGATTTATATTGAACATGAGTTTTAAGCCAACATTTCCAGCAATTCCATCTTTAATACTAGTGCTCCTAAGCACTCAGCTGGAGACAATATTGTGCTGCTTCGTGTGGCTGTGTGACTATGTTCTGGCCGTCAGAATATCTGTGGAAGTGATGTGTGCCACGTGGAGACCTCACCCTCTGAACGACTGTATATATTTTCCTTTGGTTCTTTTCTCTTTCCTTCAGGATGTGAGACAGGAACCTGACCTGCCTCCTTGGGTTTAGATACAAAAGTCATGGTTAGAATGTGATTGAGCCACCCCATCTATCCTGGCATGCTCACTTCCTAATGGTTACATGAGAAAGAAATAAATGGTTCTCTTGTTCAAACTATTGAATCTTTAGGTCTATTTTTACAGCCACTTAACTTCTACCTTAATCACGGAGACATAGTGCCATTATTTGGTTGCTATTGCTTTTTTTATGATTTCTCAAACAGCCAACTAGTTCATAATCTTTTCACTTAATGTAAATAGAAATGGAAAGTGTATTAGTAATAATCCAGGGCTATGGATGCCATGGGCATAATGTCAGAAATACAGACAAAACAGCAAATTTGCTGTATTTCCTTATGATGCAAACAATATAAACAATAATATGTGCTTCTTTCCCAAATGGCCTTTTTATATGTAACACTGAATTTTCAACAAAATTCTTCCGAAAGCTCTTTAATGAGCCAGAAATTTGTGCAAAATACAACTAATTCAATCCTCCTCTTTAAGGTATGAGAAGACTCTGTATTTACTTACCTCTGATATTCTCCAAATACTGACTGAATACAAACACCACATACAGAAGTGCATAGCATAAATAAATAAATAAATACTCCGATGGTGTCCATATGAATATCAACATTTATTAGTATTACATGTTTTAAGGATTGTCATAATATATAAATATTTATAACAACTTTTATGGAACATTTTCTATGTGTTAACTTCTGTAGTAAGTAAAAGTCAATTAATAAGGAAAGAACACTAAGCTCAAGCTCACACAAGCAGACAAAGGCAGAGCTGAGATATAAACTTTTAAATTTGAATAATAAAAAAAAATCAGTTGGCTCAGTCAAGATATTGACAGTCAAAATGGATGGCAAGTTTTGTTCTTAAAATAATTTGCCAAGGTTAATTATTTCTTTATTCAGATTCAATGATTATACGTATATTAACATAACTAATTTAGTCTGACTTTTATTTTTTTACCCTAATTCAGTCTTCTTATTTGTCCTGATACCAGTTTTAGTTTGTGATGAAAAGTCCCTTCTAAGAATTTTTTTTTTAAATTTAAGATGGTATATTTCTTATTTATGACTTTCCTCTCATAAGGAAAGATTTAAATGTTGTATGTGATATACCAAGATGAGGAAGGAAGCAGTTATTGGTGTTACTGTTCTATACCCTAAATCCTATTCTCATGGGAACCAGTGAACCATGGTATATTCAGCCAAAAAATGTACTTCAAAAACATCAAGTAATGAGTCTATAACTGGTTATGAGCATGAACTATAAGTATACAAATGTTAGACTGTGTAACATTAGCCTGAGAATGAAACAAAACCCACTTCTGAGAATCATCAAGTGTGATCAAGAGTAACTCAGGGGGTTATGTGATGCCCGATATTCTAAGACAGGCCACAGATGGAAGTAGCACTGTAGTATATTCATCTAGTTGGCAGGAAAATTGGAAATGGAAGAAAAGATTGGCAAAATTTAAAGAAGGAGTTATCTACCTCTGCGTTCATGGTTAAAAAAAAGGAATTGGACTACCGTAATTTTGCAAATAATGCACAGGTTATATTTTTTTTTTTTGCCAACCACGCAACCTCCCCCTGCCCTTGTTACTTTCCTTGTTACTTTTTTTAACATGTTGCTGACTTCAACTGATACTAAAGAAATATAATTAAACTACGAAATAAGCAGACCTACATAACCTAATGGTTTCACTTAAGGCAATCTGATAAGGTTCTCGCATTCAACTGTTGAGCTAATGCACTATAATTATCAAATTAATAGATACACATGCA
>NW_004444464.1:45678-49743 GCF_000243295.1 Trichechus manatus latirostris | reverse complement strand
ACCTAATGGTTTCACTTAAGGCAATCTGATAAGGTTCTCGCATTCAACTGTTGAGCTAATGCACTATAATTATCAAATTAATAGATACACATGCAGTTTCAATTGTTTATTTTCCTATTACTAGGGGACTACCAAACTTGTTCCATGGCTTCTTGACCATGGCTTATATCTTTATTATACAATTACGATCAAAAGTAATATTTTCAGACTATTTTTATACACATAAAGAAGAGATTAAACAGAATGAAAGAAAATGAACAGAACAATATGATTTACCTGTAATATGGGAGGGCAGGTGAATGAGGTCGAAATTGACTTCTGGAAATGTCACAAGACACGCGCAGTGTATGCATGGGTTGCTATGCCAGAACCATTTTACTTAATTTCATCATTTCCACACGTTATATGTGTTTGGGCATGCTATTTACCTGGGTGTGTTATATGGTCATCCTCAGTAAATGATCTGTCTCTTGCTCAGACTGTCTTATCTTTCTGAGCCTTTCAACTTAAAAAAAAAAGAGAATCTTGGGACAGTTGCAAGAAAATGGGACATTGAAAGTACATTTTGTGACTTAAAGCCAAAGTAGTGAGTTCCGTTCCAACTATATCCCCAACTGAGTAAAAGAAAAGACTGTCTTTTGTCCCTAATTTTGGAGGAATCTTAACTTTTGGGGGTATAAATTTGATTTTTTTTCAAATAATTGTCTCTCATTATATTCTAACAAATCTTCCTTTCATACTGGAAAGACTTCAAGACATCTTGCCTTGATTCCAGAATTTCTGACGTCTTCAGTTACTGTAACAGCCTCATTTCAGTAGTTAAGATTTGGTGATTTTCATTTTTCAAACTTCACTCTCAACTTAGTTCAAAGTTTGATATTTCCCTATATCTGAGGGTAGACTACACTCCTGGCCATGGCTTACTGAAATGGAGGGGGATCTATTTGGTTTTAGGATGCCCCCTCCTTCTCTTTTCTACTTATAAGCTGCTCCAGTGTGGGGTGCAAGGAGCAAGGAGAGGATCTAGGGGAAGCCAAGATCTTCTGAAAGGTCAGTTAAAACCTCACTCTGGTTTATTCTGTTCTGATTGATCTTTAAGTCTCTGCTCATGTGAGGGTCTTCAAGTGAGTATGCCCATGGTTTATGCTACCAAGTTGGGCATAACTTTGCTTTACTCTGTAACTACCCACAGCCCTTTCCCTTCTGCTAAACCTACTGCTCTTACATGTGAAGTCATGAGGAGAGCTGAAGTTCACCCCTACCAATGGCCCTGGAGACAGGGTAGATAACCCACTGTAGTCATCTACCCACATGAAGATCACATCTCCTTCCAGCACTGTGGTATAGCATGCTTCAACAGTCCTTCTTTTTCCAGAATTTCCTGCATCATATGTGGACAACACTATTTAGCACAAATATCCTATTTCTTCTCCACAGTAGGGGAAAAGAACTAAAAAGTTATAAACATCATAATATCAAGCTCCTAGATTACTCTGAGGAATGATTTTATCACCCTCTGCTCTTATCTGGATTCCAACGTGGGTCAGTAGTTTCTAAAGATCAGTAAGCATCAAACTGGAGAACAAGATGTCAAAGACACTCTCTGCAAGTACCCTTAATCTTGGCAAGTGATTTTCTTGTGGCTACTTGGCTTTAGGGCTCTCGTATTTGGATTCTACATGCCCTAAGAAGTTGGTCAATTTCTTGGCCACCTTCTTGTATTAACTTGAGGGGGAGGAGGCAGAGAGGAGCTAGGATGGCTGAGTTGTTAAGCCTCTCAGTTAATCCTGAGGAAAGGTGGTTGACCTCACTTGGTGGTGGCATTTCCATCTTAGATTTTCAGGTACTTATCAATTTTGTCCTCAACTTTGGGCCATGCTATCTGTGGTACAATGACTAGAAGAGCCAGACGATGGCCTTCGGTGCAGTGAATTACTTAATATGGCCTTCTACCCAGAGTCTTTGTGATTCACACACAATGATTGAATGGGACCATGCAAATAGTGTACAGAACTCTAGTGTGGAGATTGGTCAGTTTTACCATCTTGCTAGGCTTAAAATGAGCCATCCCAGAGGTGGAAGGAGAGGATCTCACCACCACCAAGAAAGAAGAGCCAGGAGTGGAACACATCCTTTGGACCTGGGATCCCTGCTCTGAGAAGCTCCTGGAACTAGGAGACTGAGAGAGAGTCATAACACTGAAGATGGTGAGAAGCAGCAGCAGAGAAACAGTGGCAACAGAAGCAGGAGACCAGCAGGAGATGGTGTGGTGGGCTTCCTGGCCCATGGAGTGAGAAAGTTGAGCGCCTTCGTGCTGAGGCTAACTGGATGAATGGGGTGCCTCTGGGTACTTTGTAGCAGAGCTAAAAGAGCTTTGTAACACTTGCCCAAGAAGGGCAGAGGTCAGGCTGAGGGGCCAAGGGCTAGAGAGAAACCTGCCTGCACACGGCTGAGAAGAGGCTGTCTTGATCAATGAACTGTATCCTGAGCATTCCTGAACCTGAACTGCAAACTGTTACTTCTTTAATAAATCCCATAACTGTGAATATGGTCTGAATTCTGTAGGCCATTGCAACGAATTACCAAACCCAGCAGAGAAGTAGAGAGTGCCATGGGAGGGACTGCTGGTGTCAGAATTTGTAAAGATGGTGAGAGAGGAGGCATGTCTGACCTCTATCTCATTGGAATCAGCTTTGGGCTGTTGATCTTGATTCTCCTTCCTCCTTGTCAAGTTAGAGAAGGATAGAAGCTGCCCCATGCCATTTTACACATTAATTCTAGAAGAATAGCAAAAATTCCACTTGATAATCTAGAAGAATTTGTTAGACATTTTGAGATAGAATCCTGATACAACTCACTCACCGTATTAGCTATAACTAATGGTCAGAGGGAACAGACATTCATCCAATCATTCTAACCCCAAGAAAGCCAAAGCCTCTTCTCACAGGAGCTCTTTTTGATTAGGAGGAAGCACTGACCTCTGCTCTTATCCACTCTTCAAATGTAGCTAATGGAAGAGGAGGGTAACAGTACAAATCACTTTAATGAGCACAAAAGGAAAGTGCAATCCTTTTGACAAGTTACAGAGACCGAATTCTTAAAATCATGTCTTCAGATGTCAAAACTGGAAGGAACTTTAGAGACTATTAAGTCAGATCTTATTTTATATTAGAGAAAACTAAGGTGCAGAGAGGGGAAGGGACTTGTTGAAAGCCTGTTGGCTATTTTGTTAAGATGAGAACTAGACAACAGATTGCCTTATGGCCAGTGATTTCCAAAGAAGCTCTAAAATTATTTTGTCACACTGTTCTTGTTGTTGTTTTCCCTAACCATTGTTACCTTTGGTCTTGGGGTTAGTCCTGTATTTGTACCATTTGAAAGAAAGGATCGTGTTTCGAAATTATTTCATACAGAAAACAATGGTAGTCAAACACACCTAAGAGCACAGAGTGATAGGACTGTGCACTCTTTACTGAAATATCAAACTCTTGCTTATAATAGGAAACATACTGATGCATTTGTTTGAATTGGTATTGGATGCCACACAGTGAAAATCCTCCAGCAACTCTGCCAGTGTGAAAAAAGTGCCAGGTCCACTACCTGCCTGGCCTTTCAGGATTACACCTTGGGCCTTACAGAGTCACTCAGAGGTATATGTCATATACATCACAGGTGAAAGACAACATGAAATTCTCTTTCTCAATACAACTATAGCCACCACGCACAAATAGTAGAGATAACAAAAGCACTGCAGTGAAAGAAAATAGCTGCTTAATTGAAATACTGCCCAGCACCAGAAAACTTCGAATTACATAGATCAGGGAAAAAGAAAACTTAAATGGTCATTGTAAAATGAAGGCACATAAAAATTATTTCTTTTTTCCTTCAAGTATGAATTTCAAATCATCCTATTACACATTTTGGCATAGCTTAGAATTACTTTCTCTTTTTATCCTGCACATTGTTCCCGTAAGCAATAAACTTTACCCAGGATTAGCATCAACAAACATTTAAGGTCTTGGAAAGAATATTTTAGTCATACGTCCTGTCATGACAAATGGCTAA
>NW_004444464.1:42572-45578 GCF_000243295.1 Trichechus manatus latirostris | reverse complement strand
ACATTTAAGGTCTTGGAAAGAATATTTTAGTCATACGTCCTGTCATGACAAATGGCTAACTTTAAGATAGTGCCTTATATATTGGTTATAGTCAGCAGCAAATAATAAAAACTGTGTTCTAATGAGCTGAAATTTCCATGGCCCTGAAGAGGTTCTGTAATTAGGCATCTAAACACAGTGGTGCAGTTATGCAGTTGCAGTTATTTTTAATTGCTTTATTTCTAATGAGGAAGCATTTTGGATTAACTTGCCACATCTGTAGTGGGTAAAGGAAACATCTTGATAAAAATAATGTCCTCAAATATTTGTCTGTCTTGCCAAATAAGTAAAAGGACATATTTTTTTCTTTTTTCTCTTGTAAACCAAAGGTAGTCTGCAGGCTTCAACTTGGCTACTCAGTAAAATAATCAGAAAGTGTAACCTATGCTCAATCTTTTTCACAATGTGGTTAAAACCATGGGTATATTTTGGATGACTGCATCATTGAGAGAATGGCAGGAGGCCATAAGCATTTTATGTGATGAAGGATGAGCAGTCAGTCATCCAAGTTCAAGGATACTGGGTGCAACTGGTATGTCCAAAGAGTGTACATAGGTCTCGTTCACATTTATACCCAAATTATTAAAAAAAAAACAAAAAACTGCACATACACTCAGGTACCTTCCAAATGACTTCTAGTTATTACTGAGAATCCCCAAGGTTGTAACACAGTAACAAATCAATTTAAATTCTTGCTACCAGGCCATCTCTTGAAGCTTCAGGTCCCTGATGTTCCTCCATGTCCTCCCTGAGAATGTCTGTTGTTATTGGGTGCCGTCGAGTTGATTCCGACTCAGAGTGACCTCATGTGACAGAGTAGAACTTCCCATGAGCTTTTCTTGGCTGTAATCTTTACAGAAGCAGATTCTTCTGCAGAGCTGCTGGGTGGGTTTGAACCATCAACCATTCAGTTATCAGGCGAGCACTTCCATTGCATCAGCAGAGCTCCTTTGAGAATCCCTACTTGTGTGCAAAGGGGGAAGTCTCAGTTCCCCCAAGACTACCACTAGTACAAATGCCAAGATGGTCCTATGTTTTTGAAATGTGAGAGAATGGATCTCTTCCCAATTTTGTCACCTGAGGTCTAGAAGCAGCATTTCTTACGAAAACGGTTTCTTTTGCTGTTGGCTCTCTGCTTATATCATGTTAGGAAATCTTGGTTCTCAACATCCCACACCTCCTTAAGAACAAGTAGCCCTTTTCTTTTTTTCCAGGCACAGAGAAGTCTTCAGACTTTTATTAAGGGAGTTAGGAGGGAGTGATTGTCTTTCCTTAAACAGCACACTCTAAAAGTCTAAACTTCTGCTTACAACTTTTAAGTTTTTGTATCTCTAAAAGACTGGAACATGGTTTTGTAAGGAAAAAAAAAGCAACAGTCTTATCTAAATGTGTAGCCATTCTTCATCTATTCTGGGTAGCTTTGAAGTGACAGTCTTTGCCTCTTGAAAGCTTCATTTTCTTGAAACCAAATACAGGCACCAAGATACAAGGACTTCACTTACTTACAGTCCCTGCAAGAAGTAAGTTCTCCCATGATACGTCCTGGAAGTGGAAGCACAGGTCCTAAATAAGAATAGAAGACAATTAATTCCCTCCTAAAAAAAAATTGATGCACAGTTTCATGACATTATCCTATTAAAATATTTTCATATTTAACTTCTAAGTATAAAACATTTTTATTCTGAAATTCATGCTGTCCTGGAAATTCATACATATATTAAAAATGTTGTTGTTAGTTGCTGTGAAGTTGGCTCTGACTCACAGCAACCTCATGTACAACAGAATGAAATGTCCTGTCTTGTACCATCTTCACCATCATTGGTTTGCTTAAGTCCATTGTTAAGGCCACTGTGCTCATCTTCCAGCACTGTATAAACCAGTATTTTGTTGTAATGCATAGGGTTTTCATTGGCTAATTTTCAAAAGTAGATCTCCAGGCCTTTCTTCCTAGTGTGTCTTACTCCGGTAGCTCTGCTGAAACCTGTCCACCATTGGTGACTCTGATGGTATTTAAAGTAAGGCAGCCCTGGTGGCACAGTGGTTAAGAGCTTCGCTGCTAGCCAAAATGTCAGCAGTTCAAATCCACCAGCCACTCCTTGGAAACCCTATGGGGTGGTTCTACTCTGTCCTATAGGATCGATATGAGTTGGAATCAACTTGCCAGCAACGAGTTTGTTTTTTTTCTTTGGTGGCGTAGCTTCCAGCCTCATAGCAAAGTGCGAGCCACAACAGTACAACAAACTGATGGACTGGTGGTCGATATTAAAAATAGAATGAAATAATTAAGAAAATGAAAATGGTAGAATTTATCCCCCTGGTAATGTCTCCTATCTTTGCTAATCAACTCCAGAGGCCTAATTAGAATACACTCTTTATTTCTAGAAAGTGTATTTCATAGATTATATGTTAATGACTTATAGTCTCCTTCTTATTATTGCAATTTTAAACTTAAACTATGCTTTCCTAAGTAGCTTTTTTGCAGGATTTTCTTTCCATGAAAATAAAAACCAGTACTGACTGTACCATAATAATAAGAAGTATGCTGTTGTTGTTGTTGTAGATGCTGTCAAATTGGTTCCGATTCATAACAACCCTAGGTGCAACAGAAGGAAACACTGCCTGGTCCTGCGCCTTCCTCACAATCCTTGCTATGTTTGAGCCCATTGTTGCAGCCACTGTGTCAGTCCATCTCATTGAGAATCTTCCTCTTTTTTGCTGACCCTCTACTTTACCAGGTGTGATGTCCTTCTCCAGGTACTGGTCCATCCTGATAACATGTCCACAGTACTTGAGACTAAGTCTTGCCATACTCCCTTCTAAGGAGCATTCCAACTGTACTTCTTCCAAGACAGATTTGTTTGTTCTTCTGACAGTCTATGGTATATTCTATGTTCTTCGCCAACACCATAATTCAAAGGCATCAATTCTTCTTAGGTCTTCCTTATTCATTGCCTAGCATTTGCACAC
>NW_004444464.1:39864-41515 GCF_000243295.1 Trichechus manatus latirostris | reverse complement strand
TTCCTGGAGTCTTGTTTTTCACTAATGCCTTCAGTGCAGCTTGGACTTCTTTCTTCGATACATGGGTTCTTGATCATATGCTACCTCCTGAAATAGTGGAACACCAAGGAGTTATTTTTGGCACAATGACTCTGTGTATTCCTTCCATCTTCTTTTGATGCTTCCTATGTCATTCTATATTTTGCCTATAGAATCCTTTAATATTGGAACTGGAGGCTTTAATTTTTTCTTCAGTTCTTTCAACTTGAGAAATTCTGAGCATATTCTTCCCTTTTGGTTTTCTAATTCCAAGTGTTTGTACATTTCATTATAATACTTTACTTTGTCTTCTTGAACTGATCTTTGAAATCTTCTTGAAGCATTCTAGCAGTGTAAAAATTGAGTTTCATATACCTCATACTATAACTTATACTACTATGTATTGAAATTCTTTCCCAATTTCCCATTCTTTTCTTAACTGCTTTGTAAAAGTTCCTCTATTTTTCTATCAGTTGATAATATAAAGTCAATCTAATTTTGTTTAAAATCCAATTTAAAGTAATGTTACATTTGTCAAAACATTTCGGAAAAATGTACACCAGAAGGGACTCAGCTGATCATTTACTTTAGATTCTTTACTGATAAATGAGAAAACTGTAGCGTGGAGAGGCTGAGAGATTTGCTCAAGCCATCCAGAAAGTGGTAGAACCATGATTAAACCCCAAGATTTCTGATTCCAACTATCATGTTCTTTCCAATGAAATATCCTCTATGAATATTCAGATCTTGTGAAACTCCCTAAGATAAAAGAAGTAAGCTTAAAGTGATGCAGATGTGATTTCAAAAGATGAAGTCACCGTTTGCATTAATTTTGAAAAATATGTACAAAAACTAAAACCTAGCTCATTTTAAATATAGAAATTATTTCATTTAAAATATTTCTTAAGCATTACTAAAATATTTGTTTAGAAATATAATGTCCATCAATGTGGGATGTATAACTACATGTTGCTTTTGTTAGGTGCCATCAAGTTGGCCACCAACTCATAGTGACCCATGCAAAACAGAAAAAAACACTGCCCAATCCTGCACCATCCCCATGATTTTGGGCCTTCACCATGATTGGTTGGAGATTGGACTGTTGTGATCCATACGATTTTCATTGGCCTGTTTTCAGAAATAAATAGCCAAGTCTTTCTTCCTAGTCTGTCTTAGACTGGAAGCTCAGCTGAAACCTGCACAGTATCATAGGAACACACAAACCTCCACTGATAGGTGGTGGTTGCTCTTGAGGAATATTGGCTAGGAATTGAACCCAGGCATCCAGCACAGAAGGGGAGAATTCTACTAATACCTTGTGTATAACTAGATAGTAAACTGTAATGATATCTGTAAATATGCAGAGATGTAAAATAATTGATACATTTAAAAAAATAAAAAAGTGAAATGGATTATTCAATAGTAGATATCCTTAAAATAATTTTAGATTTTTTAATACAAATATAGTCGCTCGAATGCAGATAGGTTTTATTTTCAGAACTGAACTGCAAGTTCAGACAAAAAAAAAGAAAGAGAAGGTCTTTAGGAAATAAGGAATAAAGGGCCTTTATTTATTTTAGACAGCTGGTGCACACACATACATCACACGCTCACAACCACATATAATCACCAA
>NW_004444464.1:37166-38969 GCF_000243295.1 Trichechus manatus latirostris | reverse complement strand
ACTACCGATGTTTCTTAGGTCCTCATGATATCAGTACAAAAGAAAGACCAAGCAAAGTTTCTTCTCCAAAAAAGTCATTGAAAATGGTCTTGAAAAAATAAATAAAAATAACCTTGTTCTAAATAGAATTATCATTTAAAAGTCGTTGTAGAGAGTCAAGGAGTTAGACTTAAAAGGGAGAAAGAGGACATCGAAGGCGAAGAGAAATCAGTAGACAGAAAGATCTAGCTCCGTTTAGTACATCAATTCCCATATAGAAAGATGAGAGGAATCTATGTGAAATGGCTTTTTGATGGGTTCAGAGTCACCGCCTCCAGCCCCATTCCACCATATACTTATGTTCTAGGTCATAAAACTTCAACATGTCTGATTTAGAAGTTTTAAGTTATAGCTTAGGGTTTCTTCCAACCCCTTTCTTGATGCTACATTTGTTTAGTTAGTTAGTTTGCTTTTTCTCAGCATAAATAATTCACAAAAGTTATGGTAGAAAGTTGAGAGAAGCGTTCCTAAGCACTTTTTCTCATAGTACCAACATATCTAGATTTTTTTTAAAAGATAAATGATGAGCCAGTATTTATTGTTTGTTTGTTTGAGTTTTTTTTAGAGTGGCAATGAAAAGGCCGTGGTAGCAAGTCAAGTCTGGGTGTCTCAAAATCTAGCAGTGGAATCTACATGAGTACAGCATAGCTTGCGTTAATCTTTCTTTATATGTACGCTGTATATTACCATGACTGTATAGGCACAATGAGCAGTCAGTTTCTGTGATGGTGGGCTGCTTATGAGATGACTCATTTGTAAATACTGCAAGTGACTGTTAGAATTCTGGCAAAGTCACATCCTTCTTTCTTGCCAGTCAAGCCTATAAATATCTCTGGCTTTCTGGAGAATGAGGCTCCTGAACATATCATCATGGGGAGTTGACAGAGAATCCAGATTGCTATTTAAAGTGTATGGAATACAAATGAAGGCTTTCCTCTCTGGATGTACTGGAAAGAAAAAGAGCATGTTGTATAATGCATATCAATGAATCAAAAGACTGAAAGCATAAAACAATTGGAACTAGTTTAGTGCTGCATCAGATTGTAGCAACACAAAATGCAGTGAGACAAGCATGTTTAATTAGAAAATTAATGTCATGGATTTGGCACTGGAGGCAACAAACACATTACTTGAGAATTCTTGGATTCCATTGCTGATGTGTGGGTGGCCTGCAGTTTGTATTCATATGGGCATATGAATTCATATTCTCAATATTTACCACTGCCACTGATTACTTCCTATTTAATTTCTACTAAATATGCATTTGTCTGAAATTAGTACTATTCTATTTGTAAAGATGTACTATGAATATATTAATGCCGATACATAATTTGTTTATATTACAAAATGCAGTGGGTGTAGCTTTGGGGTTTGGACTATTTCTGGCTTTTGAAGGTATTACTCTTTCAGTGTTCAGGGACTATGCTTTAATGACAATGAGAAGCTAAGAAAGGATATCATTTTGACATGACACGTACAAAAACCCGTTGTTTCTTCTTTCTATTTATCATTTTAAGGTTTCTAACTGTCTCTCATTTAGCAGTAGAGGTAAAAGGACAAGGAGGAGAAGGGAGAGAAGGAGTGACAGCAGAAAAAACAATGGTAATACCTGATATTAATTGACTGCTTACTAGGTTCAGACCATAAACTGAAAGCTTTACATTGACCTCCTTCTTTAATCTTCAAAAAACCCTATGAAATAGATGCTATTTATAGATAAAGCAGGTGAGTTTTAGAGACATGGAGTGATTAGTCCAAAATCCA
>NW_004444464.1:31273-37066 GCF_000243295.1 Trichechus manatus latirostris | reverse complement strand
AAGTACATAAACACGCTTGTGTATTGTCTAATGTTAAATTAGTTTGTTCATTCATTTAACACGTATTTATTAAGCTCCATCCACATGCAAAACCTGTGCTGGGTGGATAGAGTGAACAAGATACGTATGGTCTCTACCTTCATGGAGCTTAAAGTCCAATAAGAGAAACAGTTCTCAAACAGACAAACATAAATATATATATGGAGCCCTGGTGGAACAGTGGTTAAGAGCTACAGCTGCTAACCAGAAGATCAGCAGCCTCTCCTTGGGAATCCTGTAGGGCAGTTCTACTCTGCTCTATAGGGTCTCTTTGAGTCGGAATCAACTTGATGGCACACAACAACTATATATATACGTATCTGTACACATACATAATATGTATATACATACATATGTATATATACACATATATAATTATTTATATATAATTTCAAATAATTCTTTCATTTTTTTATTAATTTACTCAAGAGCTATATTATTAACTATCCACCACATTTCAAGCACTGTGCTAGAGGAAAACAGCAACAGTACAAAATAAATCAGGCAAAGTCCCTTCTGTTCAAGGATTTTGAAGTTCAATGATGTGGAAAGAGATGATGGAAAAGATCAATATCATCAGTAAAAACAAGACCAGGGGCTGACTGTGGCACAGACCATCAATTGCTCATATGCAAGTTCAGGTTGAAGCTGGAAGAAAATTACAAGTCCACGAGAGCCAAAGTACGGACTTGAGTGTATCCCACCTGAATTTAGAAGCTATCTCAAGAATAGACTTGATGCTCTGAACGCTAATGACTGAAGACCAGACGAGTTGCGAAATGACATCAAGGGTATTATACATAAAGAAAGCAAGAGGTAATTAAAAAGAAAGAAAAGACCAAAATCGATGTCAGAAGAGACTCTGAAACTGGTTCTTGAAACTCGAGAAGCTAGAGTAAACTGAAGAAATGATGAAGTAAAAAAGCTGAACAGAAGATTTCAAGGTGCTGCTCGAGAAGACAAAATAAAGTATTATAATGACATGTGCAAAGATGTGAAGTTAGAAAACCAAAAGGAAAGAATGCACTAGGCATTTATCAAGCTGAAAGGACTTAAGAAAAAAGTCAAACCTCTAGTTGCAATATTGAAGGATTCTGCTGGGAAAATATTAAACAACGCAGGAAGCATCAAAAGAAGATGGAAGAAATACACAGAGTCACCATACCAAAAAGAATTAGTTGACATTCAACCATTTCAGGAGGTAGCATATGATCAGGAGCCAATGGTACTGAAGGAAGAGGTCCAAGCTGCACTGAAGGCACTGGTGAAAAACAAGACTCCAGGAACTGATGGAATACCAATTGAGATGTTTCTACAAATGGATACAGTGCTGGAAGTGCTCACTCATCTATGCCAAGCAATTTGAAAGATAGCTACCTGGCCAACCAACTGGAAGAGATCAATATTTATACCTATTCCCGAGAAAGGTGATCCTACCGAATGCAGAAATTATCAGACAATATCCATCACATGCAAATAAAATTTTGCTGAAGATCATTCAAAAGTGGCTGCAGTAGTACATAGACATGGAACTGCCAGAAATTCAAGCCAGATTCAGAAGAGGACATGGAACCAGGGATATCATTGCTGATGTCAGATGGATACCGGGTGAAAGCAGAGAATACCAGAAAGATGTTTACCTGTGTTTTATTGACTATGCAAAGATATTTGACTGTGTGAGTCATAACAATTATGGACAACATTCAGAAGAACAGGAACTCTAGAACACTTAATTGTGCTTATGAGGAACCTGTACATAGATCATGAGGCAGTTGTTCAAACAGAACAAGGGGATACTGCATGTTTTAAAGTCAGGAAAGGTGTGTGTCAGTCTTGTATCCCTTCACCATACCTATTCAACCTGTATGCTGAGCAAATAATCTGAGAAGCTGGACTATATGAAGAAGAATGTGGCATCAGGATGGAGGAAGATTCATTAACAACCTGTGTTATGCAGATGACACAACCTTGTTTGCTGAAAGTGAAGAGGACTTGAAGCTCTCACTGATGAAGATCAAGGCTACAGTCTTCAGTATGGATTACATCTCAACATAAAGAAAACAAAAATCCTCACAACTGGGCCAATAAGCAACATCATGATAAATGGAGAAAAGACCGAAGTTATCAAGGGTTTCATTTTACTTGGATCCACAATCAAAACTCATGGAAGTAGCAGTCAAGAAATCAAATGATGCATTGCATTGAGCAAATCTGCTGCAAAAGACCTCTTTAAAGTGTTGAGAAGCAAAGATGTCACCTTGAAGACTAAGGTGAGCCTGACCCAAGCCATGGTGTTCTCAATTGCCTCATATACATGCGAAAGGTGGACAATGAATAAGGAAGACCAGAGAAGAATTGATACCTTTGAATTGTGGTGTTGGCGAAGAATATTGAATATACCATGGACTGTCAAAACAATGAACAAATTTGTCTTGGAACAAATACAGCCAGAGTGCTCCTTAGAAGCAAGGATGGTGAGACTACATCTCACATACTTTGGACATGTTATCAGAAGGGATCAGTCCCTGGAGAAGGACATCATACTTGGCAAAGTAGAGGGTCAGCGAAAAAGAGGAAGACCCTCAATGAAATGAATTCACTCAGTGGCTCGAACCATAGGCTGAAGCATAACAATGACTGTGAGGATGGCGCAGGACCTGGTGGTATTTTGTTCCGTTGTACATATGGTCACTATGAGTCGGAACTGACTTGAAGGTACCTAACAATAACAACAACAACAATGATGCAGAGGGACAAATCAACCAACAGATAGAAAATGATGCAATGTGCACCATGATAGAGTCCTTGACAGGGTTCAGAAAAGGTTGCTCAAAAAAAAAAGACAACAGAACTGAGGCGTGAATGTTGATCCCACAAACCCAGCGAGAGGTGGTAAGTAGTAGGGCATTTCAAGTGGAATAAATAGTATGTGCAGATACATAGGGGCAAGGGAGAGAAGGGCGATTAGAATGATATTGCTTGACGTAGGAAGTGTGAGGGAGAGGTATTCAAATCCTGAAGGGATTTTGCACCACAATAAGGAATTTGTCCTTGTAATGACAGGGGACAGTTGATTTATATTATTAAGAAGACACATATGATCAGCTCTACATCATTAAAGTCACTGAGGAGATTGGATTATATGGAAGGAATGAGGTGTGTGTTGGGGGCGGACTAAGGTTCTAGAGACAGGAAAGGGATCTGCTGCAATTAGACTAAGTGAAAGAAGGATGAGAGTTAAAGATACTTCCATTAATTTATGTTTAATACCATTTCACTATTCCTAGAACAGACACAGATAAATACAGTCTGGCATGGAAATAAACTGAGCAAAGGCTCCCCCCTGCACATTGTTTCTTCTGTTATTAACATCTTGCACTCCTGTGGTACATTTGTTTCAATTGTTAAATGAATATTAATACATTATTATTATTATTAATGTATTTAGTAATACATTTATTACTAAAGTCTGTAAGTTACATTGGGGCTCACAATTTGTGTTGTACAGTCCAATGGATTTTGATAAATGCATAATGTCATTTGACTAGCATAACAGTATCATACAGAGGAGTTTCATTGCCCTAAAAATGCCCTGTGCTTCACCTATTCATCCCTTTTTACTTTTCCCCAAACCCGTGGCAACTACTGACTGATTTTTTGCTGTCTCTGTAGTTTTGCCTTCCCCAGAATGTCATATAGGTGGAATTATATAGTAGGTAGCTTTTTCAGACTGGCTTCTTTCCCTTAGCAAAATGCATTTAAGGTTTCTCCATGTCTTTTGAGAATTGATAGTTCATTTCTTTTTATTACTGAGCAATAGTCCATTGTATGGATATACCACAGTTTATCCATTCACTTATTGAGGGACATCTTGGTTACTTCCAATTTTTGACAATTATGAATAAAACTTCCAAAAACATTTGTGCACAGGTTTTATGTGGGCGTACGTTTTTGTCTCATTTGATAAATCATACCTTACCAATTTTTTTTGGAATAGAAACGAAAAAAATTTGAAATAATTCTACAATATGTGTATGTAAATTTCTGATAGCCACAGGTTTGTGTTGAGTTAACAAAGCAGGAAGTAATTTGTAGACTAAAATGTGTTGAGATATCAGATCTTAAAATATTTATGGAAAAATCACGTTTACCATAGCTTTATGAAGACAGTCTATTATTCTACTGTACGTAACAATTTCATGTCTATGATTTTCTTTATTCAAAAATAAGAAATCCTGATTAGGGGCTAATTGTCCTACCAAACAAATACCAGATTGAACGTGACGAAATTTCTGACTCAGCATTAATTGACGCGAGCCCTGTGGTAAAAAAGGTAAGCATTCCCTGCACCCCACCCTACGCCACCCCACCCCCATGGAGCTCATGACTGGAGCTTATAGTGCAGCAAGTCAGATTTAAAAAAAAAGAGGACTAAATATAAAAAGAAACTATCAGACAGGGATGAGTGATATTTAGAAAATAAAGGCTGGTTATAATTAAAGAGTGGCTGATTTGGGGGTGATTTTAGATAGGGTGAGCAGGAAGATTTCCTTAAGGAAATGCTATTGTCGCTGAGCAGTGAGTGACAGGGAGGTAACCAGGCCGAGATGTGCAGAAGAACAAGCCAAGGAGGGGATGGTCTTGGCCCTTCTGAAGAACACAAAGAAAGCCAAAGGAGCAGAGGCAGAGAAAACACAAGTAGAACAGTGTGTGGCAGGAGAGAGATGAGTGAATTCAGATGGGAGACGGAACAGAGCAAGACCAGTTAGGACCCTCCGGGCTGATTTTGTTCTGACTGCAGTGGGAAACCATTCACAAGGGAAAGGATGATTAACTGTGGCTCACGTCTATTTCTCTGAATTTATATACTAGTCTCACAACGCAGCCTTCAGATTTAACTAATCTCTGAACAGCTATATCATTGCCATGCTCAATGTTTATTTATTCTGATCTGCAGTTTATGCATCTCACAGATTCGACAGGTAGAAAGTAAGTTATGCCAAACTTATTTTATAAATATTTTTTATAAAAATATAAACATTTTCCAATTTGCTTTTAACATGATTTTTATCTTTAATTTTTTTTTTTGTCTCTAAAACAACCCTCGAATTCTATTACTCACATGCATTTAACTCAATTCTTGTGATAAACTCAGAACACTACAGATAGCCTCCTTAGGTGGAGAGGAAAAGACAATTCTTTTTACTTTCCTTCCACATTTTTATCTACAGCTATGATTTTCACCTGTCAAAGGACTATAGCCTTTTATTTTTCAGCAGTGCTACTAGCTCAAATGAGAAACAGACCTCAAGGATCCGATTCAGGACCTCTCCATGCTGAGGGTGGCTCTTGTTCCTACTCCCAGGACACTCTCCTTCACAGACACTTTTAGGTTTGACACATATAATACAGTTGCAGTTGTGTCTTAGGCAGCAAACCCTTATAAAGTATGGAAGGACTCCAAAAACACCCTTTTTTGTACCATAAAGGGTGGAGCGGGCCAATTATGTTACTCTTTATGACATCTACTACCAGCCCTGAGAGTTCTGCCTTGTTCTACTCGGGATTATAGTCCCCACTCACAGAGGAACAATAGCAAGGGGGTAGAAGTTGTCATAATCCATGCTAAATTTGCCTTTGAGTTGCTCTTATTCTCAGTTTTCTCATGTACAAAATAGCACAGAGTTTGGCGGCCTGAGCAAGTATGAATTTCCCTGTTAAAAAAAGGTTAAAGGGTATTGATATATTTCTGAT
>NW_004444464.1:28663-29955 GCF_000243295.1 Trichechus manatus latirostris | reverse complement strand
GAACTTGTTTTTTATCCCACTGGCTTAATTAGTATTAGTGTCAATAAGTCTGTTATTCTGAATTCACATTGCTTCACTTCTGCTAGTGGTGGCATCTCTATCAGAGGAATCTTTGAGTGAGAAAAGGCAGAGCTGTTTCTGCTGATAGCATATGTAATGGGCTAGGAATTCTAGAAATTCTAGTAGCTTGCAGCTACGCTGTATCTCCCTATCCGTTGCTTGGAGTTCCTGGGTGGTGCAAATGGTTAATGTGCTTGGCTGCTAACTGAAAGGTTAAAGGTTTGAGTTCACCCAGAGGCATCTTGGAAGGAAGGTCTGGTAATCTACTTCCAAAAAATCAGCCATTGAAAACTCTGGACCATAGTTCTACTCTGACCCATATGGGGTGGCCATAAGTTGGAAATGACTCAAAGGCAACTGTTTTTGTTTTTGTTTTGGTACCTTTGTTATGCTTAGACAAGTCTGAGTCTATCCAGTGGGAGTAGATCCAGGGATCAGTGGTTGAACCTCAGAGCTATTATCACAAGAAGCCCAAGATCATGCTTGAATACATTATTCAAATTTGTTGAACAATGAAAAACATTTGCAAAAATGGTTAGTGAAAACTATGTCATGTATTGCTATATTTTTATGGCTGTAGAATATTTAGAAATACCTATTTTTGATTTTAAAATATAAGGTTTGACCACATCTTCGGAAAAAAAAAAAAAAGTACCATTAAGCCTCATACTCAAGGTGAGATGTGTTATTCAGGCTAGAGGAATTATTTTAAACAGTCATGAAGAAATGAAGAAAATGATTTGCCTGGGATCACACACAATAAAATCCATAGAAATTATGCGGAAAATCCCATGTCTGATGCTCAGTATTCAATTAGAACCATGAAGGAAAGTTCTTTCCCAAGTCATTTTTACTAGGAAGTAATAAATATATTCCTTACTTCATACGCAAACTAAACTCTTGATGAGGTTAATTTTCTTCACTACATTAAATCCTCTGTACATGATCCGAAGTTGCTGCTCTCTGACAGTAGTACAGTAGTTTATGTCAGTGATCACAGTCCAGTTCCTAGTATTAATGTGTCCACATCATGAAAGCTGTCAGGAAAATTGATACTAATGAGAGCCCTTGTTGGAAAACTCAGGCCAAAGGCCAAGTGTAAAATTCTATGGACAATGAACTTTGTCTTAATTTCTATGGGGGATATGGCTTTATATTGAAATTAAAATGCACTGGCAAAATATTTCACTATTATCACACAGTGTACATTTGGAAAACCCAAAGATTTACAT
>NW_004444464.1:22657-23849 GCF_000243295.1 Trichechus manatus latirostris | reverse complement strand
TCCAAGGTCGAGAAGGGAGAGTGTTGACATGTCATGGGGTTGTTAACCAATGTCATAAAACAATATGTGTACTGACTGTTCAATGAGAAACCATTTGTTCTGTAAACCTTCACCTAGCGTACAATAAAAAAAAAAATTTTTTAATTAAAAAAAAAAGCAAAGATGTCACCTTGAAAACTAAGGTGTGCATGACCCAAGCCATGGTGTTTTCAATTGCCTCATATGCATGTGAAAGCTGGACAATGAATAAGAAAGACAGAAGAAGAATTGATGCCTTCAAATTATGGTATTGGCAAAGAATATTGAATATACCATGGACTGCCAAAAGAAAGAACAAATCTCTCTTGGAGGAAGTACAAACAGAATGCTCTGTGGAGGCAACGATGGCAAGACTTGTCTCACATACTTAGGACATGTTATCAAGAGGGACCAATCCCTGGAGACGGACATCATGCTTGTTAAACTAGAGGGTCAGGGAAAGTAAAGAAGGCCCTCAATGAGATGGATTGACACAGTGGCTGCAACAATGGGCTCAAGCATGACAACAATTGTGAGGATGGCTCAGGACTGTGCAGTGTTTCGTTCTGTTGTACATAGAGTTGCTATGAGTCAGAACCCACTCAATGGCACCTAACAACAAGAATAACAATTCAATACAAACACATATAACAATGTTGAAGTTTTCTAGTGATGATTTACGGTAACTCTAGTGTCCATTAATGAAGCTATTTTTATTTGAGGAGAGCAAAAATTTTTTATGTTCTCCATGACTTAAAACATTACTGGAAATTCTGCTCTAGGTTATTCCAAATCATGCCTTTGAAATTTCACTCCAGTTTCTCTAAACTTGTCTTCCATAAAAGTACATAATTTGTGTTATGACCAATTTCATTATGGAGACATCCCTTCAAAATTATAATCTAGTTCTAGGTTCATTGTTATGCATTTTAGTGTTTCTCTAACCAAACTTTGAAATGTTATATGTATTTAGGGTAGACTCCATCATTCCCACTACTTTTTAAAAAGCATTTAGCCTTAGGAATATTCATATAGTTAGGTATTAACATTGGTGAATTTAACAGATTCTTTTCTTCCTAGACATTAATAAAATATGAAAGTAAGACAGGCTATATAACATGAAGAAAATCTATGCAGAAAGTGCAGGTAGAACTTCTGAAGTATTGAAAATACT
>NW_004444464.1:19936-21241 GCF_000243295.1 Trichechus manatus latirostris | reverse complement strand
TCTTTACACTGGAGTGCTCCATGGCTTAGTCTTCCTACTTCTCTTCTATGTACCCTTTCTCTTTTAGCTTTCATATTTCATTCAACTTTCAAACTCATAGATTTCAATTTCACTCAACTTGTCTGCTAACCAAAAGGTCAGTAGTTCAACTCTACCAGCTGCTCCTGGGACTCCCTATGAGGCAGTTCTACTCTGTCCTATAGGGTCCCTATGAGTTGGAATCGATTCAATGGCAATGGATTTGGTTTGGATTTGTTGGTATACTCAACTGCCAACTTAATATGTAGTTTTTAGTACTTTATCATGCAATTTTTAAGAGCTCTTTATATGTTAAGTATAGTCTGTGGTATGTGTTCTAAATACTATCTCCTAGCTTGCCAGTTGTCTTTTGAACTTGTTTATGATCAATTTTGCCAAGCAGTTTTTATTTTTATGTAATTAATCAATCTTTCTTTCATTGCCTCTGGATTTGGAATCAGAATTGCAAAGTCTGTTTCTATACCAAGGTTATAAGGTAAACCTCCCAGGTTTCTTTTAGTGCTTGCATAGTTTTCTTTTTCACTTTTAGATCCTTAATCCATTTAGAGTTTATTTTTATGTATGATATGAGATATGGATCGAATTTTATCCATACAGTTACTTAGTTGTCACAGCATCATTTATTAAAAAAATCTATCTTTACTCCAGGGTTTTAAGATGCCATCTTTATCATATACTAAATTTCTGTATGTGCTTATGTCCATTTCTGGACTTTCTGTTCTATTCCACTGGTCCGTTTGTGTATTTGTGAGCCTGTACATCACTGTCTTCATGTTGGAGGCATTATAGTATATATTAATTCCCTAGGTGGTTCAAATGGTTTGTGCTCAACTGCTAACCTAAAAGTTGGTGATTCAAACCCACCCAGAAGTATCTTGGAAGAAAATGCCTGGCAATATGCTTCCATTAATATTACAGCTAAGAAAATCCTACGAAACATTTCTACTCTGTAATATATTGGGATGACATGAGTCAGAATCGACTTGAGGGCAACCAACAACAAAAACAACATATTATATATTAATGTGGGGCAGAGCTAGCCTTCTGGGATAGATTTCTTTTTCAAAATTTCCTGTCTATCCTTGCATGTTTACTTTCTATATGAACTTTAGATCAACTTGATTCACTCTCTGAAATAGTTTGTTGACATGTTTGTTGGTATTGTATTGATTTATACATTAATATATGAAGAACTGTCATCTTTTTAATACTGAGTTGTCTTTTTTGTTCAATTCTACTTTTGTGTCCTTCAAGAGTATTCTAAAA
>NW_004444464.1:14898-17319 GCF_000243295.1 Trichechus manatus latirostris | reverse complement strand
GAATATAGCATAGACTGCCAGAAGAACCAATAAATTTGTCTTGGAAAAAGTATAGCCCCAATGCTCTTTAGAAAGGAGGATGGCAAAACTTCATTTCATGTACTTTGGGCATGTTATTAGGAGGGACCAGTCTCTGAAGAAGGACACGTCAGTGCTTTTAAAGTAGAGAGTCAGTGAAAAAGAGGAAAACTCTCAGCGAGATGGATTGACACAGCGGCTGCAACAATGGGCTCAGACATCTTCTTCCATCTGATTGTGAGGATGGCGCAGGACCGGACAGTTTTTCCTTCTGTTCTATATAGGGTCCCTGTGATGGCACCTAACAACATCAAGATATCATTGTTTATATTTATTTAAATTAGTTAAGCAATTCATAGATGTTAACTCATTAAGAGAAATGGAAGTTAAAATTTGATTAAGAATCAATTTTTCACTCATTATATTAGAAAAAACAAAATTTGACAATCTGCTATGATGTTGAGGCTGCTGAAAACAGAAATTCTCTGATGGGTATTTAAAATTACTTTTTTTTTTCATTAGTAACAAAATTCCATTTGATGCCCAGAAAGTGACCAGAGCAGCTTCTTACATTTAGCATTATTTTGCTGAGTTACTTTAGATTTTTGTTTTAAAAAACAAAAAGTATCACTTTGGAAATCTGTCATTTTCTTATTTTTCCTGACAAGAATATAAAAAAGGTAACCTTATCAGCACCTTAATTCCCTTCTAGTTCAGTTTTAAGTCCTTGATATTACTGCTATTTGTAGTAGTCAGGAATCTTCATTTCCTAGTGCTGCCATTATAAAATATCATAAAGTAGGTAGCTTTAAAAAATAGAAATTTATTTTCTCATAGTTCTAGAAGTTAGAAGCCCACATCAGGGTATCGGCCATGTTGACTGCTTCTGAGGGTTCTGAGAGAGGAACTGTTCCATGCCTCTCTCTTAGCATCTAGTGGCTGCCTGCAATCCTTGGCAATTCTTTGCTGCTTATAAATGTATCTTCACATGGTGTCTTCCCCCTGTGCATCCTTATTTCTATGTCTGTTCTCTTATTTTATTAGACATCATTCATAAGGGATTAAGATTAGGATCCACCCTTCTCCACTATACTTAATTGATAGTATCTTCAAAGAAAGACACTATTTTTTCAAACTAGGACACATTTATAGGTATAGGGTTTAGGACTTAACATATCTTTGGGGGGAACACAATTCAATTTATACTAGCAGATGTAATTGATTACTTATTTATCTCTGAAAACATCAAATGGAGCTATTACCTAATATGATTCTAGAGAAGCTATTCTAGTGAAGCTATTCTGTGTGGGTAGGTAGAGAGATTATTAGCATTATGTCAATCAGCCCACCTTGCCTTGCAGGAATCACTGTTATGTTTTTTTTGCCTAAGCTTCTCATTCACAACAAGGTTATTACAATTAATCAAAAACAAGGCATTCTATTATCTAAATAATCCAACAACAACAAAAAAATCATTTTTGTCGGTCCCTCAAGTCAGGGTGCCCTCTCTTTAAGATGAGTGGGGATGAGAGCTGTGGGTCTTGAAGAGGTTCACATGATCTACCAACACACTTTTGCCTGGACCACTCCTAGGAGATTTTTCCATTGTCCCATCTTGCTTCTTTATCAGCCAAAATACATCTGGTTTTGTACTAACTTCTCAAACTGTTTCTTGTACATTATTCATTAATTGTTCATTAATTTAAGAAATCTTTTTTGCTTCCTTATGATGGACAAGGCACTGTGACAGATACTCGAGATCTCTACCCTTAAAAATACAGCCTGCAGTGATTCTGTATTCAGCAAACACTTAAGTGTTGAGTTCCTAATTAATATCCCGATATTATATCACCCATTGCCATTGAGTTGATTCTGACTCATTACAACCAAAGTAGAACTGCCCTATAGGATCTCCAAGGGTCTAATCTTTACAGAAGCAGACTGCCATGACTTTCTCCTGCAGCGTGGCTGGTGAATTCAAACCGCCAACCTTCAGGTAGCAATTAAGCGCTTAACCAACGTGCCACCAGGGCTTCTTGATATTATTTTAAACCAAAAACCAAACCCATTGCTATCGAGTTGATTCCGACTCATAGTGACCCTGTAGGACAGAGTAGAACTGCCCCATAGGGTTTCCAAGGAACGGCTAGGGGATTCAAACTACCAACCATTTGGTTAGCAGTCGAGCTGTTAACCACTGTGCCACCAGGTTCCAAATATCATATTCGATTCATTAATTATAAAGGGCTCTCTGAAAGCCTTGGATTGAGAATAATGTTAATAAATTTGAATTTATAAAAATAATTTATAAGTTTATTTGAATGTAGACTCCTAAATTTTTTCTAAACACTGAAAGAAACATTAAATACAAAATAAAATATGAATTTTCCTCCTTTCTCTCTC
>NW_004444464.1:0-14256 GCF_000243295.1 Trichechus manatus latirostris | reverse complement strand
TACTAAGTTGCATGACTTTTAAATATATGAGAATCTGAGTTCTGGATTCAAATACCTTGTGGTTTCTACCTGAGTCCTTAGTCAACTCCTCTATCTGGTAACATTTAGTGCAAGTGATCAGCCTATTTGCTCTGAATACATGACTACTCTCTAGTTGTAATCCTTTTAACAATGTTCACACATCAAAGCAGAACTCATTTCAAAGCCAGTTTGAATTAAATTTGTGAGAAAACATTTGAAGCATTGCAAAAAAAAAAAACCCTTCTAAAAATAATTTATGATTATTGAATTCCTTTCATCTAATGTCATGTTCTGACAAAAGGCGATCATGGTTTTTCTTGCATGATTTCTCCTCTGATATTTATGTCATCTGATTGGTTGTGGCTTTGCCAGACTCTGGCTGCTTCTTTTTTCCCATTTTAAATTACATTAGTTGAAACAGAATTATATGTAGGTGAACATTAACCCTGATATATAAGATTAATCAGATTTTAGGATAAGGTACCTAATAAATTATTTGATAATTCTAAATTTTACACAAGGCATTGTATTAGGGTACAAAGCAAAGAATGAAGGAAAAGAATTATCAAAATAATCTTAATTTGATTTTTTAATAATTTGATAACAGATTTTAACATACATTCAAAAAAATCATATTTTTTCTCGAAAAATTAAAGCGTATGGTGTTTATTTCAGTTGTTGAATCATACACCCCTTCACCCCAATGTCAATAAGCTTCATTTTGTTAGTGACCAGAGACTGTCATGAAAACCTTGCCATCCTATAAAGGTTTGCTATGATTCAGAATCAAAGAGACTGTCAGAAAACAATTCCAGTCAAATGGTTAACACATTTGGGTGCTAACCAAAAGGTAGGCAGTTCGAGTTCATCCAGAGATAAGGTCTGGTGATCTATTTCTGAAAAATCAGTCATTGAAAACACCATGGAACACAGTTCTACTCTAACCCACCTGGGGTCACCATGAATTGGAATCGAGTCAAAGGCAACTGTTTTTTTGTTTTGTTTTGTTTTTTAACAAATGTTACAATTGTACAATTTGGTTTTTATTTAAGTATCTCCAAGTTGTCACTGATTGTCTAGAGAGTTTGAGAAAGACAATGTTATAGATTGAATTGTGTCACCAAAAAAATACGTGTTGTAAATCCTAACCCCTATACCTGCGGTTATAATCCTATTTGGGAATGGGATTTCTTTGTTATGTTAATGAGGCAGTATTGATGTAGGGTGTGTTTTAAATCAATCTCTTTTGAGATATAAAAGAGCAGATTAAGCAAGCAAGCAAGCAAGCAGAGATGGGGGAGATAGGTGCCATTCCACATGAAGATCACAAAGAGCCAAGGAACAGAAGCTGAAAATAGACAAGGACCTTCCATCAGAGCCAACGGAGAAAGTCTTCCCCTAGAGCTGGTGCCCTTAATTAGGACTTCCAGTAGAGCCAGACTGCTTGTTAAAAGTGAGGATGGCGAGACTCTGTCACATGTACTTTGGACATGTTGTCTGGAGGGACTAGTTTCTGAAGAAGGACATCATGCTTGGGAAAGTAGCAGGTCAGTGGAAAAGAGGAAGACAGTCAAGAAAATGCAGATGCAGTGGCTGCAACAATGGGCTTAAGCATAGCAACGATTGTGAGGATGGTGCAGGACTGGGTAGTGTTTCGTTCTGTTGTACGTGAGGTGGCTATGAATCGGAGCTGACTCGAGGGCAGCTAATAGCAACAACAACAGCCTCCTAAACTGTGAAAAAATAAATTTCTGTTCCTTAAAGCTGCCCGCTAGTGAATGGTATTTCTGTTACAGCAGCACTAGGTAACTAAGACAGTCATTAACATCTAGTCTTATTTTCTTCCTCTGAAAATGAAGCAATATTATGTGCGACATCTATATCCATAAAATAGTCAACATACTGAAGGCCTAAAGGTTTTGAGTATGTATATGATTCATGAGTAAAAAACCTGTGTTATTAGCCACTAGAGTTAATGCCAAAACTGCTGTAAGATATTCAGATTATAATTATGATAAACTAGAAATTAAAAGGTGTGCCATGGTCTTGGTCTGAGGTGAATAAATACTGGCTTTACCTTTACAAAAGTGTCAGCATGGAACTTGCCATGGCAGTAAATTAAAGGTGACATACAAATGCACTTTGCATGCAGAGCATCCTTCTACCAATTAAAGTCTTATTTGTGTCACTAAATGCTAATTTAAATGCTTTTAGGGTGTTATACATTTGTATTGATGAATGTGTCAAAGAGATGCAAGTTCGGAATAATTGTATAAACTTCACTGCACTGCAAATGAAAGCTAGTAAGGGCAAATTATAAAGCAGAGAGATTAAATGTCACTTTTGTCTCAATATACCATCTAGAAAGGACCTCCGATTCGAACATGTATAATATCTAAGTGTTGTGATGTATGCCTTTATTCTTATGAACTTATTTGTTATGTGCTGCATATTATAAATATTCAAAAAAAATAGGATGAACATATGTGAAGGAAGAAAGATACAAACATCCCTACTCTCCCACCCGGTTGCTGCTGATGAAACTATTACTGTTTTGTTGTTGTTCTAGTTGTTCTTATTGTTTGCTTAGTTTTTCAATTATAGGAAAAGGGAAATTATGAATTTGTCTGGATTCTACTGTCTTTATTCAGAAATATTGGCAAATGATAATGGATATAAATATTTATCATAATATGATAGATCATTTTATTTAAATATCTGTTGAATACTGGGCAAAGTTTATCTTGATCTTAATAAAAACAGATTTTTTAACACAGTTTATTTGCTTCAGAAATTAATTACATGAAATCATTATTCACTTATATTTTTTACCAATAGAATTTTTTATGAAATTCTATTAAATATGATGTATTGCATTGGGCAAATCTGCTGCAAAAGACCTCTTTAAAGCGCTAAAAAGCAAAGTGACGAAGGTGCATCTGACCCAAGCCATGGTATTTTCAATCACCTCATATGCATGCAAAAGCTGGGCAATAAATAAGAAAGACCAAAGAAGTATTGATGTCTTTGAATTATGGTGTTGGTGAAGAATATTAAATATAGCTTGGACTACCAGAAGGATAAACAAATCTGTCTTGGAAGAAGTACAGCCAGAATAGTCCTTAGGAGAAAGAATAGCGAGACTTGTCTCA
Source organism: Trichechus manatus latirostris (assembly GCF_000243295.1). Classification (NCBI taxonomy): domain Eukaryota; kingdom Metazoa; phylum Chordata; class Mammalia; order Sirenia; family Trichechidae; genus Trichechus; species Trichechus manatus. Next base: position 11,083 of record NW_004444464.1, on the reverse strand, counting down.
CATACTTTGTACATGTTATCACGAGGAACCAGTCACTAGAGAAGTACATCATGCTTGGTAAAGTGAAAAAGAGGAAGACCCTCAAGGAGATGGATTGACACAGTGGCTGCAACAATGGGATCAAACATAGCAACGACTGTGAGAATGGCACAGGACCTGACAGTGTTTCCATCATTGGAACCAAGTTGAAGGCACCTAACAACACCAACGAAGTATCTAATATAAAATCTTTTTAAGGCTTAAATAGTGAATTTAATTATTAAATATTTTAAATGCTGAGCTAGCTAGAATTTGACCATCATGAACTGTCTTAGGCTAGGTTCTGTAGAGAAGCAAAACCAATAAAGCATATAAATATATATAGAGAGAGATATTTATATCAAGGAAACAGCTCATGTGATTGTAGAGGCTAGAACATCCCAAGTCTGTGGATCAGGGTAGAGGCCTCTCCCAAGTCACGCAGCTGCAGAAACTGGTGAGCCCAAGATCAGCAGATGGGAGAGCAGGGCTCCTGCTCCCAGGCTGTGAAAGTCAACAAATCCTAAGTTCGGCAGATAAGCTGACAGCTCAAGTCCCAAGAACTGGAGATGAGATGATAGGAGGCAGCCGCAGGATCCAGAGTGAGCAAAAAGCCAGAAAGTCTGCTTATCTTCAGATGCAGGCCACACCCCCAAGGAGACTCCCGTTCATCTGATTGGCTACTCAAACAGTATATTCAATCATAGAAGTGATCACATTAAAACACTGAGACTCATGGCCCAGCCAAGTTGACACACAATCTGAACCATCACAAGAAGTATTTATTTTTCTAAGGCATTGCCTGAAAAACTACAAGTGTTTTACAGAATCTGTCCTTGAGAATTATCCATTCTTCACTCCAATGCCTTTGCCTTTCCACATAAATCCAGATCGATGTTTAAAAAAAAGAAAAATCTTGGATATACTCATGCTACTCTCCCACTTAAAATGATTCAATGGCATTGACAATGTTTGGGATATATGCCAAAAGTCTTAATATAAACTTCAAGGTCCTGCATGATCTGTCTAATTTCACCTTGTTTCACTCCACTTCTTTATATTTCTGCTACGCTGCACGCTACCATTTGGTTCTTGAATTGCCATAGTTCATCCTGACTCAGATAATTGCCATCACCCTTCTCCCTGTCTGGATCTCTCCCATTTACCAGGCACACAGCTACTCTTTATCTAACTTCCTAACAGACCCCTCGCCCATTCTGCCTTTCATACTTTCCCACTCTCTGTGCAGGTTTTAAGTTTCTCTGACTTATACTCTTATCAGCCTGTAATTTTCTTCTTAGCACTTAACATTGAATACTTATTACATATGCACTTGTATTTGTACTCCCACTTTCACTCCCGCATCCACTACAGCATCATCACACATAACAGGTATTCAATAAATGTGTTGTCAAATGTGTTAAATATATAAATGAGTTGGATGGAATTATTTGAAGTAATAGCCTACAAGCAAGCTCTGACAAAATTGACACAATCATATTACAAATAGTTGATTTTTCTCTTTCCATTCCATCCTACCATTTTTACTCATCTAGCTTGCTTTTTTTTTTTTGCCATTCAAAATTGCATTTGATGTGATTTTTAGTAAAGTTTACACGAAATGCTTTCACTTAGAGGAAAAGCAACCATAGCCTTTTATATAAAAGAAAAAAAAAAAATCTTACCCTTTATCCCATACTCCATCATTAATTTCTGTATGTTGACAATAAAAATATTTTCAGTTACTGCAAGTGTGGGTGTTCCAGAGTGATAATTCTCAAGTCCAAATAGGCTCTGTCTTCTAAAACCTATGCCTTGCTCAGCCCCGAGACTTACTTTACTTCTTGATGAAAATCACTATTTCTATAGCAGTAAAACACATTTTCACTCCTGCTACTACAGTTGCTGCTGATGCTATTGCCTTGAGGTTTTCTAAGCACAGCAAAAGATAGCTACTCAGAAGCTAGCTGGAACTGCTTAAGAGAGTAGGCACTTCAATGAGATTTTCTTCCTCGTTGAAATACACAAATTAAAAGATAACTAAAAAAAAGAATTTCAAAAGAAATCAGACAGCTGTCAGAAGTATTTTATGTCACATAGTTTATGCATCTATGCAAATATGCATAAAATATTTCTGTCTGATTCTTGGAAATCCATATATATATAAATATATATAGAGAGAGAGAAAGAGAGAGAGACATCAAGACACTGAGTGGCACAGCGGTTAAGCACACTGCTACTAACAAGAGGTTAGCGGTTCAAACCCACCCAGAGACACCTCCAAAGAAAGCCCTGGTGATCTACTTCTGAAAAATCAGCCATCGAAAACCCTATGGAACACAGTTCTATTCTAATACCTATGGAGTTGCTACGAGTTGGAATCTACTAACAGCTACTGTCTATATACATATATATTCAGTGATTTGTCTATTTGTAGGTACCACAGTTTTCCCCAAATGGAAGAGGCCCTTGAATCTGTTTTGATCTCTACAAAAAGCCATTTTCTCTATGATATCATGACAATTCTTTCTTAACACTGGTGGACATAATTTAGATGATCATGCTTTAATAAGGTCTCTATCCCCTGATACCATCCGTTTTCAATGATGTCCTTGGCACATGAGATTTTTAGAGTTTTCACCTAAGCTCCCATCTATCAGTGATACATGATGAGATTTATACGCAAAAATTACATTAATATTAATGAGATGAGCTCTCATAAATCTAATGTTATTGCTGATAGAGTAGATTCTGGAAACAGTAAAAATTTTTACATTAATTAGAGAGCAAATCAGGTTACTTTGTCAAGTATATAAATACATAAAATAGTTAAGTAGTGAAGTAATTAACACATGAGTAATTAGTCAAAGTCATGAAAATTCTAATAATTATGATAAGAATTTCAAACAATTACCATTTACATTCTGGTAACTCAATTTTTCTTTCAAGGCAGTTCTGTGTAGTTTCACTTTAGTGAAACTAAAATGGTATGGTTGGATGCTGTGTGGAGGACTGGTGATTGCGGAAGAGTAGTTGCAGGTTATGATCGGAGTGGAATGCTCATGCTATGCTATCCCATCACACCTGATGTTTCTACACTGCATGTGAAAATCTTCCTTGGCTACTTGTCATCTTCAGTTCTGAATCTTAAATCTATATGCACTGTTGTTTGTTGTCGATTTTTCTTTTTCTTCCTTGTACAATTCATTTGCTTTTCTATTGGCAGATAATGAATATGGATCTATTACAACAGTTGACACTGATTTACACTTATTTAGCCTTTTTTTGACAAACATTTATTGAGCATCTGTAAATTGCTAGTAAATGCCAGGGATGTAGCCATAAGGAGGTTTCTCTCTGCCTTGAAGGACTCACAGACTAACAATGAAGATAGACATGTAAAGTAACAATGCAAATATACAGTGGCGAATGTGTACAACAAATTATAGAAACAGAGAGAAGTAAGTCCTTCAGTTTTTGGTATAGATAACATAAGTGATCTGGAGAGGGTAGCAATGGCTATGTATTCCTGAATTCTGATTATCTGGTTCTTGGAGGCATTAAACGTGTCAATATCCAAATAAGGAATGGACTTAACCAGGTAAAAACAAAAGGTTAATAACATACTTTTAACTCTATTTATCATTCATCCTTTTTACTATTAACTTTTTAGATGGATAACAGAAGTTGGACAGATTGAACACAGGCTAAGATGTGGAAAATTAATAGATCCTCATAGGAAAATATAAGAGACTAGAAGACGGATCTGGAAAGTCAGGTAGAGGTCCCACTGTTTCTTAGCCTTCTAACCGGCCTTTATGGTATCAGGATTTTCCCACTCCAAATCTTCAAATTTGTCTCCACATTGCCTACTGCCCAAAAAAAAAAAAAACCATAACCATTGCCATCGAGTTGATTCCAACTCATAGTGACCCTATAAGACAGAGTAGAACTACCCCCTAGTGTTTCCAAGGAGTGGCTGGTGGATTTGAACTGCCCCCCTTTTGGTTAGCAGCCAAATTCTTAACCACTATGTCATCGTTGCCTACCAGTCTTTCTAAAATCCATCTCCAGGCATGACATCCCTGTCTAAAACCTTCCCACCACTTCTCAGAGCAAAACTCAAGCAATTTTGCAAGGCCTCCCATGTCTTCAAATTCCATACCTACCAATACTGTCGGGTCCCATCACCCTCTGCTTCCAACTCACCCCTTACACTCCATCAACACTGAATTACTTGCAGTTCCCTGGATCTTCCATTCTCTTTCATGCTGAAATCTGCACAATAAAAGCTGTTTTCTCAAGCTCAGTTTTTTTGTTTTCCTAGTGAATGTACCTTCTGCCTTCCAAAACCAGCTCAGAGGTCACTGTATTCATTTCCTGTTGTTGCTGTAACAAATTCTCACACACTTAGTGACTTAAAACAACATGAATTTATTATCTTACAGTTCTTGAGGTCAGAATTCTGAAATAGATCTTACAGGGTTAAAATCAAGGTGTTACCAGAGTTGCATTCTTTCTGGAGGCTCTAGAAAAGAATACATTCTTTTGTCTTTTCCAGCTTCTAGAGGCTGCCCACCTTCCTTGGCTCATGGCGGCCCCTTCCTCCATCTTCAATGCAAGCAGCATAGCACTTAAATCTCTCTCTCTGCTTCTATCATCACATCTCCTCTAACTCTGACTTTCCTGCTTCCATTTGATAAGTGTTGAAAAGCAAAGATATCACCTTGAAGACTAATGTGTGCCTGACCCACGCCATGGTATTTTCAGTCGCATCATATGCATGCGAAGGCTGGACAATGAATAAGGAAGACAGAAGAAGAATTGACGTCTTTGAATTGTGGTGTTGGCGAGGAATATTGACTATACCATGGACTGCCAAAAGAATTAACAAATCTGTCTTGGAAGAAGTACAACCAGAATGCTCCTTAGAAGCAAGGATGGCAAGACTACGTCTTACATGCTTTGGACGTGTTATCAGGAGGGATCAGTCCTTGGAAAAGGACATCATGCTTGGTAAAGTAGATGGTCAGCAAAGAAGAGGAAGACCCTCAATGAGATGGATTGACACAGTGGCTGCAACAACGGGCTCAAGCATATAACAATGATTGTTAGCATGACACAGGACCAGGCAGTGTTTCATTCTATTGTACATAGGGTTGCTATGAGTCAGAACTGACTCAACGGCACCTAGCAACAACAACAACATTTTACAAGTACCCATGTGATTAGATTGGGCCCACCAGGATAATCCAGGATGATTTTCCTACTATAAGATGTTTAACTTAATCACATCTGTAAAGTCCCGATTGCCATGCAAAATGACATTACCAAATAGCTGGGATTCGTATATGGACAACTTTGATAGGGATGGGAGGGTGGGGAGTATTCTAACTATCACAGTCATGTTCTTGTGAAGATTTATACATTCCCATCCTCCCACCCAGGGTTAATTTTTCTCATTGCATGTTTCTCAGACTCATGTAATACATATGAATACTCCCTGTATCATGATTAACTGTTTTCATATCTCCCTTAATTATCTGTGATATTGTTGAGGATAGGGTCCATGTCTCGTTAACCCTATAGGTCAAATAGCTTGAAAATAGCACATTTTTTCTAACCAAAAATTGTGATTGAAGGTAGAACAATTATTTTAGCTGTCCTTTGAAAGGATAAAGTTAAGGTATGTGAAGTTAACTGTAACATGACAAATTGTCAATGCAGACCATAGAAACGGCTCTTTTCTGCAAGATTCATGGTAGTAGAATGACACTGCATGTACTTGGTTAAAATTCACCCATGACTCTTGCCTCCAAATAGCTCTGCTATATCTAAATATCTCTTTTATTTGTCAAAATAACAAATAGCAAAATAATGGGAACACTGCCATAACGGAACAAAACAAAAAGTCTTATGATCCCAAATTAATAACCTCTAATTCACATTCCAGATGATGATAATTGCATTTGTCAGAAACCATTTGGAACTACAAACTTTCATATCTTGACCTCAATTATGCTTTTACCTCCAACCTCATTTTAGAACTTAAGAATGCATGAAAAGTTCAACATCATAGATATGAGTGCCTTACTAAACAATAGTTTAATGAGCAGATTCAAAAAACACAAAACTATTTTATTTTTTAACTAACCAATGTGTAATTGAATTTTGCCAACTGGATGTAGAAATGAACTTATAGCACTAACTTGCTATCGATAATGTTTTCCAGTTTGTAACTGCTGGTAGCCAAAAGGTTTTACGCAGCTTTTCAAACTTTTTAAATTGGTTCAATTTTATCAGAATCAGAAATAAGATTTACTTTCTTTATATTTTCATCTTATTCAGAACTAGAATGGGAAATAGTCAAATGATTAAAGATATTTTCTGTGTGAGCAACAATGAACAAACAATATCATTTGTCTGATAAACAAATCATAATTTTTTTTGAAATTATTGATTTACCGAAGAACCATTATAATGGATCTATTTAGTATAATATTCTTCTTCAGATATATTTGCTGTATGCTTTTGAGAATCAGCTAACTAGGTAAAGAAACTGCCTTCATATTTATACCAGAGAAATACATGGAATTATAATATCTACTTTACCAGTAAACAATCTAGTATTCCAGTATATTTTAACATTTTTTTCTCTTCATTCAATGCAGCTATGAAGTCAGAAAAAATAAAATGGCCATTATTATCATTCAGGTTTAAAAATATATCCCAGTGGATCTTTTCTTCTTTGTTCTATAATGACAGGAAGTCTATGGCTTCATAGATATGTTCTATAATTGTGCTACAAGAGAAATTTGAATAGAAATCTAGAGGAGTTCATTCAACAAATAGTTATTAAGCATCTTCTGTGAGTTGAGCTTTGTGCTATATGCTAGGAATCTATTTTAATACGGTTGGTTTTCTCTATAACCTTTTTTATTAAATCAATCTCCAGACACTAATATCAAAAGCAACAACAATAACTTCAACATAAATCAGTCTTAAACCTCAGGCAAGATGTGAGTCTCTCTCTAAGGACAGACTCAGGAGATAGGAATACAATGAACTCTAAATGCTAAGAAGTGTTGACTGTGCATAGACGTTATACATTAAATATCAGAATGTATCTAAATCCAAAGAAGAAAAAAAAATTCGATTTAATTGCAAGTAAATTTTAGTAAAAATGCAAGAACATGGGAGATATCAAGATGTAAGACACGGTATTGTCTCTTAAATAAATGGTAAGATATAGAATACATTTTCTTTTCTCTAGGATTTTGTCTTTGGCTTTAGGCATAATTAGTACTGTGCAAATTATAGGGAGGAAATAAGCTTTGTGTAGTCTAGATCCTTTCTTCAAATTCCCTCTCTCTATATATATCTTGACCTCAATTACGCTGTCACCTCCAACCTCGTTTTAGAACATATATAACAAAACATTTACCGTTTCAAACATTTTTACATGTCCAATTCGGTGACATTAATTACATTCACCGTGTTGTGCGACATTCATCATTATCCACTTCCAATGTTTTTTATCACCTTTAACAGAAACACAGTATCCTTTAAGTAATACTCCCCGTTTCCTCCTCTCAACTGTCCCTGGTAACTACTAATAAACTTAGCTCTCTATGCATTTGCCTGTTCTGGGTATTTTATATAAGTGGGATCAAACAATATTGTCATTTTCTGTCTGACTTATTTCATTCAGCATAATGTTTCAAGGTTCATCCATGTTGTAGCATTATCAGAACTTCATTTCTTTTTTATGGCTGAATAATATTTCATTGTATGTACATGTTGTTAGTTGCCTTCAAGTTGATCCCGACTCATGGTAACCCCACGTGGGCAGAGTAGAACTGCTCCATAGAGTATTCAAGTCTGTGACCTTTCAGAAGCAGATTGTCAGGCCTGTCTTCTGAGGTGCCTCTAGGTGGGTTCAAACCACCAATCTTTCACCTAGTAGTCAAGCTCTTAACCATTTGCACCACACAAGGACTTCTTGTATGTATATATCACATTTTATTTATCCATTCATCTGTTGAAGAATGTTTGGATTATTTTCACCTTTGGCTATTGTGAATAATGCTGAAATGAATTTTGGTATAAAAATATCTCTTTGAGTCCCTACTTTCAATTATTTTGGGTATATACCTAGGAGTGGAATCGCTAGGTCATAAGAAAATTCTATATTTAACTTTTTGAGGTACAGTCAAACTGTTTTCCATAGCAGCTACACAATTGTACGTCTCGGCAGCAATAGATGAGGGTTCCACTTTCTCCACATCCTCATGAACACTTTTGTCTATATCACTTTTGCTTTGTTCTCACAATTTATATTTGCACAGATTATATGCTTGGCTTCCTCACAAAACTCCCATACCAAAGATTCCACTTGTTTGTTTTCTGCTATTTTGTAAAAGATTTCTTTCTTCCAGAATAAACCAAACAAAATCTAAACAAAAATCTAAAATCTCTCCTTAGAGGCACTATAAATTCTCCAAATCTTTGAAGTCACAATCGGAAAGCTGATTTTCATCTCTTCGTGTGAATGCAGAGATAATAATAGAGGTAGAAACTGCCACATATTGTCTATGGAGACAAAATCATCAATTCAAGTGATCGCAACAGAGTGTATTTATTAATATAATATTAATTAGCTTATTTAATAGTATTTTTAAGAACCTACTCTGTTCCAAGTACACTGCTGGTTACTGAGACTGTTGTAAGTTATAAAAGTATTCCTACCTTAATTTACACTTTAGTAGAAAAAAAAATTAAATGCTATAATATCTTTATCTAAGGACAACGGGAACATAAATAGAGAATAACAAACTTTGGGGAAATTGGAGAACGTTTTACCTTGTAAGGTAGCAGGTACTGTTGTTGCCATGCCTACATCCCTAGAGCCATACCACTTCAGTGGGCTGTGGCTAACTCCTAATTTTCAGCATCTATACATCTTTGTCAGATTTTTCCTTCAGATGACATGGTGATTGTGAGGGAAGGTAATGCGCTGAAGGAGAAGAGGACACATTTCAAATCAGCCAATTATCAATTCAGGGAACATTATGAAAGCCAAAAGGCCTCATTGCAGCACTTAAAGAGATCTTTATCTCCTGCAGCCAGAAGGTAAATTTTGCTGAAATTTACCTGACCATGAAAGTAGCAAGAAGGTCAAGTAGAAACCCCTTGAACTGTCCCTGCAACATACACTCAGCCAAGGTAGAAAATCAGAAAAAAAAAAATACACACACACACACACACACACACACACACACACATATATATATAACATACTAGGTGGATCAGCAGAGACTATTGTTATGCACAAAGACTGAAAAATTGGCCTCTGTAAACAGCTAAATGGATACGGTAGATAACAGTGGAATATCATAACCTAACTCAGTGGCAGCCACAATGGCATTACTATGATAGATGTAATATCATTTTGTTTTGTAAAAATAAATTATACAAATATAACTTCTTGGGGATTTTAAACCCCTATATAATAAAAGATCTGCCTCTGGATTCACTAGGATGAGTTTGCTCTTGTGAACGTCCTAAGAAAATGGAAAGTGATCAGTGTGAGATTGTGTGGAGGGCTTGGGCATGAGCATGCATGAAACAAGCAGGCGTGTGGCACAAGAGCAACTTTGAATGAAAATCTGTCTTTTATACATTTGTTGAAAATTAGTGTGATGGTTGTATCGATTTGGCTAGGCTATGATTCTCAGTGAGTTGGCCCAAAACCGAAAACCCATTGCTGTTGAGTCGGTTCTGACTCACAGTGACCCTATAGGACAGAGTAGAACTGCCCCTTAGGGTTTCCAAGGAGCACCTGGTGGATTTGAACTGCCAACCTTTGGTTAGCAGCCAATCTCTTAACTACTGCGTCACTAGGGCTCGGACACTATGTAATCACTTTCCATTTTGTGTCTGGTGTAAGCAGCCAATCAGTTGAAAGGGGAGTTTCCTTGGGGGTGTGGCCTGACTCTAGTATATAAATGAATGTTCTGGCAAAGCTAATTCTCTTTTTTTGACCCTGCACTCATCTCATTGCCTGACTTCCGGTTCTTGGGACGTAGCCCTGTAAAAATCTCTGGCCTGTTGCCTGACTTGCAGGTTTTGGACTTGCCAACCCTGCAACCCCATGAGTCAGCAGAGGCCTTCAGCCTCCCACCTGACCTGTAGATTTTGGGTTCGTCAGCCTGTGCAACCACGTGAGCCAGCAGAGGTCTTTAGCCTATCACCTGCCTCACCAATTTGGGATATGCCATCCCCCACAATTGTGTGAGCCATTTTCTCATAATAGCATGAGTCATTTCCTTGATGTTACTTTCTCTCTCTATATATATTTGTCTATGCTTCACTGCTTTTGCTCCTCTAGAGAACCCAGACTAAGACAGCTAAGCATTTATAAAGATTTTTATTTAGTTTAAGAACTTAATTGCAGTATTTCTGCCATAAACTAGTTATCTGAAGATAAATCTCCTTCCCTGAGACTTGGTTTCTTATACACACAATGAGGGATTTCAAATAAGAAAAACTCCCTTTCACTCTAAAATAATCTCATTTTAAATTTTCTATACATTTTAAACATTAAAATCAATTTATTACTACCGTAAAATTAATTTGATCAATAAATGTATACCTATAAACCAAAAAAAAAAAAACTCTCTTGCCATTGACTTGATTCCAACTCATAGTGACCGTGTAAGACAGAGTAGAACTGCCCCATAGGGTTTCCAAGGAGCCACTGGTGGATTCGAACTGCCAACTTTTTGGTTAGTAGCTGAATTCTTAACCACTGCACCACCAGGGCTCCATACATATAGAGTTTATCAGTTTTGTTTAATCAATGTTATAGAGAAACATTATTTAATTATCTACATTTTAATTGTTCCATTTAATCTATCTTTTTTCAGTTGTGAGGTAGTGCAATGATTCAAACACATGAATTTTGTTAACACTAGCAAAATCAATTGTTGATTTGACTCTTTTCTTTCCCAATGGTACAACTGGTTTATGGTCAATACTACTGATTTAATGACCTATTTACATA
>NW_004444463.1:68010-82526 GCF_000243295.1 Trichechus manatus latirostris | reverse complement strand
AAAAGCAAAGATGTCACCTTGAAGACTAAGGTGAGCCTGACCCAAGCCACTATGTTTTCAATAGCCTCATATGCATGTGAAAGCTGGACGATGAATAAGGAAGACCAAAGAAGAATTGGAATTGTGGTGTTGGCAAACAATATTGAATTTACCATGGACTGCCAAAAGAATGAACGAATCTGCCTTGGAAGGAGTACAACCAGTACGCTCTTTAGAAGCAATGATGGCGAGAATATGTCTCACATAGTTTGGTCTTGTTATCAGTAGGGATCAGTCCCTGGAGAAGGACATCATGCCTGGTAAAGTAGAGGATCAGCCAAAACGAGGAAGACCTTCAACGATATGGATTCACACAGTGGTTGTAACAATGGGCTCAAGCATAACAATGATTGTGAGGATGGCATAGGTCTGGGCAGTGTTTCGTTCTGCTGTGCATAGGGTCACTATGAGTCAGAACAGACTCAACGGCACCTAACAACCACATCAAAAAGGAAGAAGTGTCAATAAGTCTAGACTTCTTGGTAAAATATTTGCATGCTAGATTGTGGGAAATTAATCCCTCCAAAATTCAGGCAGCTTCCACCTCAGTGAAATTTCTAGGAGTACGGTGACATGGGTTATTTCGACATATTCCTTCTAAAGTGAAGGATAAGTTGTTACATCTGGCTCCTCCCACAACTAAAAAGGAGGCACATCATCTTGTGGGCCTCTTTGGATTTTAGAGGCAACATATTCCTCATTTGTGTGTGCTACTCCGGCCTATTTATCAAGTGACTCGAAAAGCTACCAGTTTTGAGTGGGGCTCAGAACAAGAGAAGGCTCTACAAGAGATTCAGGCTACCGTACAAGCCGCTCTGCCCCTTGCACCATATGATCTGGCTGATCCAATGGTGCTTGAAGTGTCAGTGGCAGATATTCTGTTTGGAATCTTTGGCAGGCCCCTATTGGTGAATCACAGTGCAGACCCTTAAGATTTTGGAGCAAAGCCCTGCCATCTTCTGCAGATACCTACTCTCCTTTTGAGAAGCAGCTTTTGTCTTGTTACTGGGCCTCAGTAGAGACTGAACTCTTAACCATGGAACACCAAGTCATTATGCGACCTGAGCTGCCCATCATATACCGGTTGTTGTCTCACCCACGGAGTCATAAATTTGGATGTGCACAGCAGCACTCCGTCATTAAATGGAAGTGGTGTATATGAGATTGGGCCCAAACAGGACCTGAAGACACAAGAAAGTTGCATGAGGAAGTGGCCCAAATGCCTGTGGTCTCCACTGCTGTCACACTATCTTCCATGTCCCAGTCTGCATCTATGAGCTCAAGGGGAGTTCTTTATGATCAGTTGACTAAGGAAGAGAAAACTCATGCGTGCTTTAAGATGGTTCTGCAGAATATGCAGGCACCACTCGAAAGCGGACAGCAGCAGCACTATAACCCCTTTCTGGGACCTTGCTGAAGGACAGTGGTGAAGGGAAAGCCTTCCAATGGACAGAACTTGGAGCACTGCACCTGGTTGTTCACTTTGCATGAAAGGAGAAATGGCCAGATGTGCAATTGTATCATGATTCATGGGCTGTGGCCAATGGTTTGGCTCGATGGTCAGGGACTTTGAAGGAAATGACTGGAAAATTGGAGACGAGGAGGTATGGGGAAGAGATATGTAGATTGGCCTCTCTGAATAGGCCAAACACATGAAGACATTTGTGTCTCACATGAATGCTCACCAAAGGATGACCTCGGCAGAGATGAGGATTTTAACAATCAAGTAGATAGGATGATGCGTTCTGTGGAAACCAGTCATCCTCTTTCTCTAGCTATTCCTGTCATTGCTCCATGGGGTCATGAATAAAGTAGCTATGGTGGCAGGGATGGAGGTTATGTATGGGCTCAGCAGTATGGACTTCCACTTACCAAGGCCGACTTGGCTATAACCATTGCTGAGTGCCCAATCTGCCAGCAACGGAGACCAACACTGAGTCCCCAATATGGCACCATTCTTTGAGGTGATCAGCCAGCAACCTGGTGACAAGGTGATTACACTGGGCCACTTCCATCATGGAAAGGGTACTGTTTTGTTCTTCCTGGAATAGCCACTTACTCTGGATATAGATTTGCCTTCTCTGCACACAGTGCTTCTGCCAAAACTAGCATCCATGGACTTACAGAATGCCTTCTCCATCTCTATGGTACCCCAGCCAGCATTGCCTTGGATCAAGGGTCTTGCTTCACAGCAAACGAAATGCAGAAATGGGCCCATACTCATGGAATTCACTGGTCTTACCATGTTCCCCAACATCCTGAAGCAACTGGCTTGATAGAACGATGAATGGCTTTCTAAAGACACAATTATGGCAACAGCTAGGTGACAATATCTTGCAGTGTTTGGGCAATGTTCTCCAGGAGGCTGTATATGCTCTAAACCAGCATCCCATATATGGTACTCTTTCTCCTGTATCCAGGATTCATAGGTCTAGGAATCAAGGGGTGGCAATGAGAGTGGCAGCACTCACTATTACCCCTACTAACCCACTCACAAGATTTTTGCTTCCTTTTCCCTTGACCTTATCCTCTTCAGGTCTACAGGTCTTAGTTCCAAAGGGAAGAGTGCTCCTATCTGGAGACACATCACTGATGTGATTGAAGTGGAAGCTAAGAATGCCCCCTGGCCACTTTGGGCTCCTTATGCCTCTGGATCAACAGGCAAAGAAAGGAGTTACCATACTGGCTGGTGTGATTAATCCCGACTACCCAGAGGAAATTGGATTTATATTCTATAATGGAGGTAAAGAAAAATATGTCTGGAATGCAGGAGATCCCTCAGGGAGTCTCTTAGTACTACTATGCCCTGTGATCAAAGTCACTGGAAGACTACAGCAAATGAATTCTGACATGACCTCTAATGGTCCAGATCCTTCAGGAATGAAGGTTTGGGTCACTCCACCAGGCAAAGAACCATGACCAGCTGAGGTGCTTGCATGGGAATACGGAATGAGTTGTGGAAGAAGGTAGCCCGATCAGTTGCAGAAACAACTGTAATTGTTATGAGTATTTCCGTTTTGTATGTGTGCATCAAATATTTTTGTTTTCTTCACTTATAAAATACCAAATGTAAACAGGGCTAGTGCATTTTAAGTTGTTTGTGTGTTTATTGTATCATGTTAGACTCACGTATGATTTCATAATTGTCTTTATTAGGAGATTATGTATGGTTTAAGGAGATGCGTACAGGTGTCCAGTTGACAAGGGGTGGACTGCGATGGTTAAGGTTATGCGTCAATGTGGTTGGGCCATTATTCTCAATGGTTTGGCAGTCGTATGGGGTTGTGATCACGTCCATGATGAGATGTGATATAATGTGATCACGTCCATGGTGGGATCTGCTGTGGGTAGCAAATCAGTTGAAATGGAGTTTCCTTGGGTATGTGGCCTGCACAGAATATAAGTGGACATTCTGGCAAGGCTTGGGGGCTTTTGCTCACTTTGGATCCTGCAGTTGGCTCCTGTTTGTCTGACTTCTGGTTCTTGGAACTTGAGCTAGGAGATTACATTTGGTCTTGCCTGCCGATCTCGGGATTCATTGATCTGCACAGCCTGTGAGCAAGAGCTCTGCTCTCTTACCTGCTGAAATTGGGTTTGCTAGCCCCTGCAGCTACATCAGCCAGGAGAAGCTCTATCTTGACCCACGGACTAAGGACAATCCAACATCTACAACCTCGTAACCTTTTCCTTGATATGAATCTCTCTTTATATATATTTATATGCTTTACTGGTTTTGCTTCTTTAGAGAACGCAGCCTAAGACATGATCCTTGACAAACTCCTAAAGTCCATTAAATGGAGACAAGACAGTGTTTTTAAAGAAATGATACAGACAAAGCTGGATGTCCATCTGTAACCAAAAGAAACAGAACCCATGTCTTATACCATACACTAAAACTAATTCCAAATGGATCAAAGATCTAAATATAAAACCAAAAACTCTAAATATCATGAAAGAAAAGATAGAGTCAATTCTAGGGGCCTTAATATAGGTCAAAATAGGATGCAAACCATAACTAACAATACACAAACACTAGAAGGTAAGATAGATAACTGGGATCTCCTAAAAATTAAACACATACTGATCAAAAGACTTTACTGAAAGAGTAAAAAGAGAACCTACATCCTGGGAAAAATATTTTGGTTATGACATATTCGACAAAGTTTTAATCTCTAAAATCTTTAGGAAAATTTAATACCTCTACAACAAAAAGACAAATAATCCAGTTAAAAGTGGACAAAGGATATGAACAGACACTTCACCAAAGAAGACATTCAAGTGGCTAACAGAAACATGAGGAAATGCTTGCGATCACTAGCCATTAGAGAAATACAAATCAAAAGTGCAATGACATACCGTCTCACTCCAGCATTACTGGCAAGAATCAAAAAAATGGAAAATAACAGATGTTGGAGAGGCTGCAGAGAGACTGGAACTCTTATGCACTGCTGGTGGGAATACAAAATGGTACAACCGTTTTGGAAAACAACATGATGCTTTGTTAAAAAGCTAGAAATAGAAATACATAGGATCCAGCAATCCTACACCCAGGATGATATTCTAGAGGAATAAAAGCCGTCACACGAATAGACATACGCACACCCACATTCATTGCAGCATTATTCTCAATAGCAAAAAGATGGAAACAGCCTAAGCGCCCATCAGCAGATGAATGGATAAAGAAATTATGGTATATAGACACAATGGAATACTACACAAGTATAAAGTACAATGATGAATCTGTGAAACATCCCACAACATGGGTGAATCTGGAGGGCATTAAGCTGAGTGAGATAAGTCAATCACAAAAAGACAAATACTGCATGAAACTACTGTATTAAAAACTCATGAAAAGGTTTACATACATAAAGAAACAATCTTTGATGGTTATGGGGGGAGGAGTGGGGAGGGAAAACATTAACCACACAATAGATGCGCCTCTGGTGGTACAGTGGTTAAGGTCGACAGTTGAAATCCTCCAGCTTCTCCTTGGAAACTCTATGAGGTAGTTCTACTCTGTCTTATAGAGCTGCTATGAGTCAGAATTTACTCGATGGCAACGGGTATAGACAATAGTTAAATGGTAACTCTGGTGAAGGTTAAGATAGTACACAATACTGGGGAAGTCAGCACAACTTGACCAAAGCGATGTAATAGAAGTAATAGAACCTTCATAGACCCATCCAGGCTCTCTGAGGGACTGAGTTACTGGGCCGATGGTTGGGGTCCATGGTCTCGGGGGATATCTAGCTCAATTGGCATAACACAGTTTATAAAGTAAATATTCGACATCCTCCTTTGGAGGGTAGCGTCTTGGGCCTTAAAAGCTTGTGAAGAGCTATTTAAGATACATCCACTGGTCCCAGCCCATCTGGAGCAAGGGAGAATGAAGAAAACCATGAACACAAGGGAAAGTTTAGTCCAAAGAACTAATGGACTACAACTACCACAGCTTCCACCAGACTGAATCCAGCACAAGTAGACGGTACCTGGCTACCACCACCAACTGCTCAGACGGGCATCACAATAGAGGGTCCAAGACAGAGTGGAAGAAAATTGTAGAACAAATTTCAAACTCACAAAAAAAGACCAGACTTATTGGTCTGACAGAGACTGGAAAAAGTCTGAGAGTATGACCCCTGGACACCTTTTTAACTCAGTACTGAAGTCACTCCTGGGGTTTACCCTTCAGCCAAAGATTAGACACGTCCATAAAACAATAACACCACGTAGTTCAACCATGTATGCGAGACTAAATGGGCACACCAGGGAGAGGCAAGAATGAGAGGGCAGGAGAGGACAGGAAAGCTGGATGAAGGGAAATGGGGAACCTGAGGTTGAGAAGGGGAGAGTGTTGACACATCACGGGGTTGGCAACCAATGTTACAAAATAATATGTGTATTAATTGTTTAATGAGAAACTAATTTGCTCTGTAAACTTGCACCTGAAGCCTAATTAAAAAAAAAAAGACTACAGCCAAGAAAACCCTATGAAGCCTTTCTACTCTGTAACACTTGGCGTCTCATGAGACAGAATCAACTTGATGGCAACGGGTTTGGTTTTGGCTTGCTCATTGGGAAACCCCAGATAACAATTTGGTTGCTTAAGGCTGTTGAGTTGCCTGGCCTGGCCTGAGGACCTCATGACTCCCCTTCTGTTCTCACTGAACTGGTAACATTTGCCCTCATATCCTACCCCTCACAAGGAGAACTGAGATTCTAACTCCAACTTTCCCAATGGGGAGAGATTGGACCGCCAGCCTGCATATGTGCATTCGTGAATTCAATGCATTTGTGAGCCAGCAGGAAGCCCTGATGTGTTGTGGTTGGTCATTCTTGCTGAGAGTAGGTCTGCTGTGTGTGTCCATTCTCCACTTTAGGCTGCCCCAGAAGAAAACCGGAAAACATTAGACTATCTTTGGATTGTGATTTGGAGAAAGCAGAGCTTATTCAAACACTTCTACGGCTGTGAATCTCAAGGGCCTACTGTATGAAGGCTGCTCTGCAGTTACATTCCGTCTGGAAGATAATAAACGGGCCTTTCAGTTAATACATCAGCATCCAGTGATGTCGGTTAATGTGCATCAGCCCGCCAAGACCTGACTACTCCTGCACAAATTAGTAAACCTACAAAGCTAAGACCTGAGCCCTGCTCTCGGGTGACATCTCCTCTGGTGAAAATTTGTTTCTCAAAGAGTTTTGTCTTTTTCCCTCCTCAGTTGGACCCTTCTCTCCTGCTCACTTCAGCTTGTGCATGTTGGTGCCTGAAGCTTGCTTGTGGGCAGGGGCAATATTCAAAAGGATTTAACAACCTGTTTCGTGCCCATGGGGAGTGACCAGTTGGAATGGATGCTGGCGGCCTGGAGGAGGATGTTGGAGGTCGCTGAGAGTTATCCTTTTAGTTGCTGGATTGTGAGATGGTTTGGGAGGTCCTGGTGCCCTTGGTCCTCATATTCTATCCATCACATGATGGGGAGCCAGGATTCTAGCCCAAGTAACTCCAAAATCCCAGCCCAGGAGGTCCCAGAATCTTGTCTCCCTAGTCCAGGTCCCTGCCACTGCTCCCTGAGGGGATTGCAGCTGAGGGCTTCGTAAGCACTATATACAATGGCGTATTCTGTAGCCATAAAGAGAAATGAAGTTCTGATGCATGGCACAGCATGAACGAACCTTGAAAACATTATGCTGAGTGAAATAAGTCAGCCTCAAAAAGACAAATACTGGATGATCTCACTTATATGAAATAAGCAAATACACAAAAACCAAAGTTTATTAATAGTTACCAGAGGTGTGAGGGAAGGGGATAGGGGGAGTTTTTGTTTGGGGGAGCATTGAATTTATGTTAATGGTGGTGCAATGTTTTGGATGAGGACAGAGATAATGGTGGCACAACATGAAAAATGTAATCAATGTCACTGAATTGTAAGTGGAGAAGTCGCTATGTTGGCCAGTGTTTCTGTGTGTAGGTTTTCCCGACAATGAAAACAGAAGGGGAATTGATTGGTCCCATGCTGGGATGTCTGGCTGCACTATCACCCTCAGGGTTGGCTATACCCAGGGCTTCAAAAGATGTTGTCTGGTCTCTCTCTCTCTCAAATCCCCCAAAAGGGGTGGCTTGCCTACCCTTGGCTTAAAGGTTTTCTGCCCAGAGAATGGGGTACGCTGATTCGCCAACTTGAGTCATATGCCTATTCTGGGTGGGACTTGCTTTGATTGCTAGTCCCACCCTGTGAGAGTGGTAGATCTAAATAGAACTGAGAGATTCTGCTACTCTTGATCAATTGACAGTAGTCCACACAGGGAGCTATTGACAGAACCAGGAGTAATAATAATAACAGCAGCAGTAGTTGTAACATTTATTGAGTGCTTGCTGTGTTCTGGTCACTGTTCTAAGTGTTTTGTATGTAGTTCATACTGTATATTTAATACAACAATCTTATGGGGTAGATGCTACTTTCACCCCTGTTTTACATATGAGGAAATTTCACAGAGAGGTGCAGTCACTTGCACAAGGCAACACAGCTAACATGCAGCAGGACCCTGGGCTTCAGCATCCATGGCCACACTCAGAGGCAGTGCTGGTCCACTGTGGAGCACATCCTACCCCACCATACTCCATGCAGGAAACCCAGGTCTCCTGCTGCAGGCTGAGTCTGGGGCAACAGAACACCAGCCCATCATGAGGGCAGAGGCCCAGGAATGGGAAACAGGATGGGTGAGTTCGGAACAGTGGTTTTCAACCTGGCTGCAGGCTAGAATCCCTCTGGAGCTTTCCAAAATCATGATGCCTAGGCCATGCCCTAGCCCAGTTAAATCAGAATATCTGGGGTGGGGCTCAGGCATCAGTAGTCTTTAAGGCTTCACAGGCGAATTCAGCATCCAGTCAAGGTGAGGACCCACTAGTTTCGAGGCCTGTGGCTTAGTGGAAATAGCTGTGGGTTGAGATCCACCTGGGCCTGAGCTGTGTGACTTTGTACCAGTCACTTAACTTCTCTGAGCCTCAATTTCCTCATCTGTGGAAAAGGTATAGTAAGTCCCCCTTCCTTACAAAGGAGTTGTGAGGGCCCAATGAGATGGTGTCTGTAAGGCCCTTAGCACAGAGGTGGCACACATCCTTACTATGAAAGAGAAGGCAGAGCAGACATGGCCCTGGCTACCAGGTGAGGTCTGAACAGGAAAACCAGGGAGTCAGGGGGCCCTCATGTCTCACCATCACTGCAATGGACTTTCAGGCTGCTAGGAGTCCTGCAGGAGCCCTGGTGGCACAGTGGTTAAAGTTGTCAGCTGCTAACTGAAAGATCAGTGATTGGGACCCACCGGCCACTCCATGGGAGTAAGATGTGACAGTCTGCTCCCATAAAGAGTATAGCCTTGGAAACCCCACAGGGCAGCTCTACCCTGTCCTTTAGGGTCACTATGAGTTGGAATTGACTCGATGGCAGTGGGTTTGGTTTGGGGAATCCTGCAGGGGTGAGACTGCCTGGTAACCCAGCCCAGACCCTTTCACTCTGTGCTTTTGCCAAGGGCCTGGACGTCTGTGAGTGGGGCCAACCCAGGCTTGGGATGGGCAGAGGGGTTTCTGGGGGGGAGCAGTGGCTGTGTGAAGTCACAAGCGCAATGACATAGACTTACCACCAGGTAGCGGCACAAACCCACCCACTGGGAGAAGACACTAGCCAGGCCTAAGCAGAAGACAAGTTATTCGGGAATAACGCAAAGATTTAACAAGAACTTTTCTCCCCTCTGTATGCGGCATATGATAACCTCTTTATATATTTCGTTTCGTTTCATGCAATAGTCCTGTGGTAGGCACCATTACCCTCCTTTAGGAAGTGAAGAAATGGAGGTGGTGTAGCTAGTAATTGGCAACATTAGGATTTGAACCCAGTCAGTCTGACTTCAGAGCCCTGGTATGCAGTGGTTAAAGCACTTGGCTGCTAACCAAAAGGTCTTCGATGGGAACTCACCACCCGCTCTACACTACGTGGGAGAAAGATGTGGCAGGATGTGACAGTTGGCTTCAGTAAAGTTTTACAGCCTTGGAAACCCTGTGGGGCAGTTCTACTGTGTCCTAAAGCGTTGCTATGTGTCGGAATTGAACCCTGGCAGTGGGTTTGGTTTGGTTTCTTTTCAGTCTGACTCCAGATTAGTCTCTTAACCTCTGAGGTCACAGAAGGTCAGAGCTGCAAGGCCCTGTAGAAATCTAGTTCTGTGGTTCTAAACCTATCTGATTATAAAAATCACCTGAGGCTCTTTTAAGAAAAATTCTTAATTCCTGGGCCGTAGTCAGGCACTAAATTAGAATCTCCCAGGAAAAGAGATCTGGGAATGTATGTGGGTAACAAGAGCCCCTGTTCTGGAAACATGAATCTGCTCCCAGAGCAGGAAGGTGACTTGCCCAAGGTCACAGAGCTCATCCCGCCAACCTCTTAATACTCTCTGATCTAGAAGCCACGCCATCCCAGAAAAAAGATGAGACAATCTCTGCCCAGCGCTGGAATGTGGTAGCATCATCAGGGAGGAGAAATTGTCTTTTCTCCTCTTTTGAATGATTTTATAAATAAATATTGTATGGAATTGATTAATAGTGTTAATTTCCCCCACAAAACAATTATAATAGTAATTTATGATTATACTTTTTCCCAATAACTTCATCAACTTTGGCTTTTATCATTTTGCTCTTTTTTTTTCCTATTTAACAGGTGTTTTTTTCTATTTAATAGCTGTTTAAGTTCGCATTAAAATTTGTTAGATAGAAAGTGGATCACTGAATTGTGCATGTAGAAAATGTTCAAATGGCAGAACTTTGGTTATATATATGTATACTCACCATGAAAAAATAAGAAACTAATTTTTTTTCAAAAAGTAACTTAAATCGGAAGGTCCAGAGTTTTCCAATGTCATCGACAAATGGTCTCAGAATGATTTCATCCAAACTGTTTACTGTTGTTGTTAGGTGCTGTTGAGTTGGTTCTGACTAATAGTGCCCCTATGTACAACAGAACGAAACACTGCCCAGTTCTGCGCCATCCTCACAATTGTTACTATGCTCGAGCCCATTGTCACAGCCACTGTGTCAATCCATCTCATGAGGGTCTTCGTCTTTTTCCCTGAAGAGGACGTGAAATAAAAGATATCATTGCTAATCTTAAATGGATCTTGGCTGAAAGCAGAGAATACTAGAAAGATGTTTACCTGTGTTTTATTGACTATGCAAAGGCATTTGACTCTGTGGATCTTAACAAACTATAGATAACATTGTGAAGAATGGGAATTCCAGAACACTTAAAGTGGAATCTGCACACAGAAAAAGAGGCAGTTGTTGGAACAGAACAAAGGGATACAGAATGGTTTAAAGTCAGGAAGGGTCTGTGTCAGGATTGTATGCTTTCACAGTACTTATTCAGTCTGCATGCTGAGCAAATAATCTGATAAACTGAAGTATATGAAGAAGAACACAGCATCAAGATTGGAGGACGACTCATTAGCAACCTGTGACAAGCAGATGACACAACTTTGCTTGCTGAAAGTGCAGAGGACTTGAAGCACTTAGTGATGAAGATCAAAGACTACAGCCTTCAGTATGGATTACACCTCAACATAAAGAAAATAAAAATCCTTACTACTGGACCAATAAGCAATATCATGATAAACACAGAAGATATTGAAGTTGTCAAGGATTTCATTTTGCTTGGATCCACAACCAACACCCATGGAAGAAGCAGTCAAGAAAACAAACAATGCATTGCATTTGGGAAATCTACTGCAGAAGACCTCTTTAAAGTGTTAAAAAGCAAAGATGTCACTTTGAATATCAAGGTGTGCCTGACCCAAGCCATGGTATTTTCAATGGCCTCATGTGCATGCGAAAGCTGGTCAATGAATAAGGAAGACCGATGAAGAACTGATGCTTTTGAATTATGGTGTTGGCAAAGAATCATGACTATACCATGAACTACCAGAAAAACCAACAAATCTGTCTTGGAAGAAGTCCAGCCAGAATGCTCCTTAGAAGCGAGGATGGTGAGACTTCAACTCACTTACTTTGGACATGTTATCAGGAGGGGCCAATCCCTGGAGAAGCACATCATACTTGGTAAAGTAGAAGGTCAGTGAACGAGAAGACCTTCAACAAAATGGATTGACATTGAAACAGTGTCTGCAGCAATGGGCTCAAACATAGCACCAATTGTGAGGATGGTGCAGGACAAGACAATGTTTTCTTCTGTTATACGTAAGGTCACTATGAGTCAGAGCTGACTCGATGTCAACTAACAAAACACGACAGATACATCATTTTTAGAAACTGCCAAACTGTTTTTGGAAGTGGTTGTAACATCATACATTTCCACCAGCAATGCATCAGGGTTTAGAAAGGTTTAGATATAGAAATGATGATAATAGTAATAAAAATAGTAATAAATAATATCTCTGCTTATTAATTTTATACTTTCTTTATATTTTGTTGAAAAGAATGAGTTTAGGATAGACCTTAGAAGAAACTCTCCATTTATCTTAAAGTAAACCTCAAATGTTTTGGCATCTAATTCTAGAGTCTGTTTCGCTGGTGCATTTAACCAACAAAGAATCAATACCAAAAATGTGTTTCCTAAAATCAATATATAATACGTTTAGAGTTGGTCACTCCTCATTATGCTTCTTTTTAATAAAATTCCCCTGGAAAATATAATTTTCCTTATAAAATTAAGTATCTTTAGAACTTAGCATGTTAAGTTCTAAGAATAAAACATGCAAGCCATAGTCTTGCTTACTTGTTTTAAAATTGTAATTGTGTTTATGGATGGCATTTCATACTTAATATGTTCACACCCACACCCACACACACACAAAGATTCAAAACATGAATTGATGCTGCCTGGCAAGAATATATAGGCCCTCATGAAGAAATTGATTAAAAATACTGACAACCTAATAGTTCCAGACACCATGGTTTCTCATGTTTCTTGTCTCCTATCTGTAGCCCATGGTGCAAAGGGACCTGTGTATTTGTCTTTGATGATGCAAAGAAGTAGGAGACCACCATGATTTGGGTGCATTAAAGGGCTTTCTCCTAGCTCAGTGAAACATTCCTTACAGCACAGAGGAAACCCAAAAAAAGCAGGCAAGGAAATCTTCCAGATCTATGTATGACCAAAACGCAGGAATATTAAGTGAAAGCCATTATTGTATTGCAACGCAATCCACATTTTCTCTTTTTATTTCTACTTCTTTTTCTTGAAGCTGTAAGAAAGATGATTTTCACTCCATGTTTATTGGAGAAAACTTTTATGAAGCAATTCGAGCAGATGCAGATGGTGAGTTCAGATGCATAGGGAGAAGTAAGGATTGAATAAAAAGAAAACTGGGAAAAAGGAACACAAGGCACTCTGAGCAATATTGGGGACCTCCAGGCCAAGGCCAGGGCCTGAGGAAACCCAACAAGGAGGACGTTTTCTGTAGGGCCAGTGAACCAGGAGTGAGCCACATCCCGAAGAAGCACTCTCTTTGTGGAAGAATAAGAGCGAAGCTCAAAATCTTGTCATGTTGTGAAGAAGCTGGGACAGAAGGCTCTTCCTTGAGAATTACCATCTTCACTTCAGCTCAGGAGTCCTGAGGAAGACAGAGAAGAGTGTTGTTTCCAAAATAACTCCACAAGCAACTTCTTTTCCCCTTCTCTCAGGCCCTCAAGTTACAGCAACCTGGTCAGAAGAAAGAAAAAAAAAGTGCCTTAAGTCTCCGTGACCCAAAGCTGCTCTGGAGCACAGGGCTTTTAAACAGAGATAAGAATCTTAGTACAAACTGCCTGATCAGAAATCTGAATCCAAAGTCTTTCCTGATATTTCTGTCTCCTATCTTATCTCCTCTACTGTCAATTCTAGGAGAACCAAATCTAATTGTAAAAGAGAATTAAAGTCTATTACCTATTGATTGAAGTCCAGAGTGTGCTGGGGAAGAGAGAGGAAGATACCCGTTTATGAGATATAGAGGCACATCTGTTCCCACACATATAAATAATATCTCTGCTTGTTATTCCTCAGTTCTAGATGTGCCACCTGGGATTTCTCTAATACTGCAACCGTATCACACAGTGGCGGAGTAGAGAGCAGAGTCTGAGAGCCTTCAATTTACGAAGCTTCTGCCATACAAACCCAGCATAATTTTATTAGCTCCAGTAGTTCCTCTTTCATCTGCCCCAGGATCCTGACCCAAGACCTCCATGCATGGTAGCCTTTCTTTTATCTGTCACAGGTTGTAAACTGTATGCTTTGACAAAAGAACCATGGGCTCCTTTTTCCTGAATGCCCCCAAATTTGGGATTGACTGGAAGACATAAGCTTTATACAAGGTCACTGCTATACAGAAAAATAAATCGAGCGAAGCCATATTTCTTCACTCAGAGAAGTCCAGGGAAATCTCAGCTACCAACAGATTCCTTACCTTTCTGATTCCTGAAGTGGATGAACAGCCCCACCCCAAGGAAGAGCAGACCCAGAACCAAGCCCCCGATTCCACTCAGCATCTTGCTCTGTGTAGATTCAGATTGTGCCCCTAAGAGAAGAAGCCAGGTTTAGTGATTTTTACCCCAAATCCAACTTCTCTAATGGAGACTCTGAGATTCAGAGCTTTGAAAATGGAGGAAGAAGTCTGCTCTGCAAAACAGAATAACTGGTCACTTCTGGTAAACGAAGTTTTAAAAATCTCATTGAGGAGATACAAGGTTCAGGCATTGATGTCATTAAATATCCCAGCCCTGACATAAGGTTTGACCACACATCTGAAGTGTGAGGACCCAGGGATTCAGGGAGGTTAAGTAGCTTGCCTAGAGTGACAGAGCTGATAAAGGCAGAGCTGAGATTGCATTCCCCTCAGGTCAGGAAGGGCCCTGCATTGTAGAGGATGCTCCCCTCCTCAGATCACGATGAACATCTATACAACTCAGAGCAACAGCACCGGAAGCAGAAGCCCAGCCCCACACA
>NW_004444463.1:46135-67876 GCF_000243295.1 Trichechus manatus latirostris | reverse complement strand
TCAGTGACCTGTGCTGAAGGAGAGGAGAACATGGAGCAAATGAAAACATGGTGTGGGAAGAGGAGAAACCAGACAGCCGGGGATAAGCAAAGCCCCTGTTCTTGGTGAGGGAGGAACTAATGAGGTCAGAAAACTTCTCACTCCATTCCACTGTGACAGGGCTCGTCAGGCTTGGGTGCTCCACTTGGCAGGAGTAAACCTCTCCACTCTGAGGAATGGTTTCCAGCATCACCATGATCTGGAAGGTCCGGTCTCCATTCTGGATCAGGCCTGTGGAGACAACCCCCGCCTCCTCTTCCTGGCCATTCCGGAACCATCTGACTTCAATGTGGCCTGGATAGAAACCATTCACAGAGCAGACCAGGAGGTTGTGGTGCTGCAGGAGCTGAGTCTTTGCAGGATACACAGTCACCACAGGCTCAACTAGGAGAGAAAAGGCAGAGGGAACAAGTGAGGAAGACAGAGTAACTCTTGCTTGGCTGCCATTCTTTCTCTCTTCAATCCCATTCTCAAATCCTGGGGGAAAAAAAAACAACAAAAAACAAAAAAAATTGCTGTCTAGTGGATTTCAACTCATAGAGACCCTATAGGGTTTCTAAGGAGCAGCTGGTGGACACAAACTGTCAATCTTTTGGTTAGCAGCTGAGCACTTAACCACTGTGCCACCAAGGCTCCCACGTCTTGGCCAGGCCTCCCTCAAGCTGGCCATGTGGCCAAATGAGTAAGTATGTCAGGGGCCTTGAATTTAATTGTTATAATATGGACCCATTAGATTTGTGAAACATTAATAACATTGTGGGTTTTTTGATCATTGAAACAGTTATTCACTGTTGTAATCCTTGCAAGGCCATGTGCATAATGAAAAACATGATTTTTAGTGCCAGGGTGGCTGGGTTCAAATCCAGGCTCTGCCTCTTACTAGACGGTCCTGGGAGAGTTTTGTTTTTTTTTTTTAATGCTTTGGTGCCTCAGCTTTCTCACCTATAAAGAGGGATAATAATGGTAACTTACCTCCTAAAACTGTGTGAGAATTGATGTAATTAAAGTTTGCAAAACAGTGACTGGAACTTAGCCTTCAATACACGTTAGCTAGTTATTACCCTTGTTTACTCTGAGGGAAACTGTGATTCTAAGTAGCATGGAGAGACTGGGGAACGGCAGTGGGATAGGTGGGGAGATGAGAGTATGAAGTCCTAGAATGCTATCTTGATGCACTCACACCTTTAGGGCCACAGAAATGGTTCTACTACTGGGAAGTAGGTGTAGACAGAGGTGATTCTCTAACTCTGTGAGTTGAGTCCCAAGGAAAGCATGAAGTCTGAAGGAGAGATAAAGGCACAAGGAAAGTCATTCATTCAAAAAAGTTCTAATATTTACTCTCATCTGATCAATGCCTCTCCATTTTCAATACAAACGTATCTAGTATTGGAATTGTTACCCATTTACATCTGTCTGTCTTTCAAAACTGACATTTGAGGTCAGGGTTGGGTCTGGGGCTCATTAACATATGTGCTTACTGCTTTGGACAATCCCTGACACTAGCAGAACCTCAGTAAATAGAATTATTTTTTAAAAAGAAAGAACCTTGGGAGACTTTTTTTCACAATACCACAAAATGGTAGATTTAAGATTAATAGTAAATCATTACTAACAATTTCACAATACATCTCATTTAATCAAAATGTTTACATTCTTTAACATTCAAAATAATAAAGTAAAAACCACAAACTGAAGGAAATGCTGACTCAGCAGCAACATGTTAGTAATCCTACTTTGTAGAGAACCCATTTCTCTGAGAAAACACTAGAAACCTAGAGATGATAGTCAATAAATAATGATTAGACTAGTAAGTACAATTGGCCAATAAATGTATGAAAAACATTTTAGAGCCTCAGAAATCAAGAAATACAACTTAAAAATAAAAAGAGAGAATTTCCACCGAATATTCAGCAATATTTTTAAAAAAGAACAAAGGAGAGTATGGGGAAAATTGTGTTACAATCATACAAAGCAACAATATGTAACTAGTTAAATACTACTAGTATTATTAAAACTGCAACATTGGTAAGTTGGTACAAAATTATACTTCAAAAAACTAGTTTCATAAGTATTTCAACTATGTAAAAATATAGACATTAAAAAAACAACCAAATTGCACGAAATTTAGACCTAAAGGAAGCCTCAGAAAGGTCAGAGGTGCCTCAGAATTTCCTTCACCTGCACCCCGCAAAAAAATAAGTAAATTACTCTGGTACTTTTCCTCAGTGAAATGCTTATGCAAACAAAGAAACAAACAGCACCCTTTTTATTTCCGGGACTTCATGGCTGAGAAGGTCCTGTGTTAAGGACAGTTGGGGACAACCCTCCCTTTATCCCAAACGTTTCCTGTCCCTTCTCCCCTCCCCCCTCAGCTCTCCCCACAGTGGCCCCGAGGACAACCCGAAGGCCTCCCTACTGCACCCACACCCCGCACACCCACAGGCTCCCGTCCTCCGTCCTCACACCCCAGGCCCACACCACACACTCACACACACACACACACACACAACACACACACACACACACACACACAGTCTCTTTGGCACACCCGCACCTCACAGGTCCACCCTCTCTAACACACACCTCACACACACTCTCTCCTCTTTCACAATCACTGACACAGTACTCACCATTTCTCCAACAAAACACACTCTCACATGCATCCTCATAACTTCAGGACTCCTCACAATTCCTCACTCACCCACCTGTCTCTATGCCCCCACTCCGGCCGCCCCAGCTCCATCACCGCCACGAACTCCCCCAGGTCACTGCCGAAGCGCACGTGCTCCTCCCGGTTATAGATGTATCTCTGCACAAAACGCATCCGCTCCGTCCCGTTGGTGAAATGACACTCATGCTTAGCCTGCTCCAGGAAGTGCGCTGTGGGGACATGAAGATCCCGTCACGGGCAGCCTCTCGGGAAGAACCTGACGGCGAAGCCCCCCAGGCAGGGGTCCCCGGCGCGAGGCCTCCGCCCGCAACAGCGACCCCCCCGCCGGAGCGGCTCCATCTCTCAGCCGCCGGAGCCGGACCGAGGCCGCGCAGGGCGGGGGGCACCGCCTGTCCCCAGGTCCTCTGATCCGCTCCTGCTGAGACGCTTGGCTGGAGACCTCCAAGGTGGAGCCAGATGAGGATTCGCCCCATCCCTGCCGTCCGCGCCACCTTTTCCTGAAGCCTCCTCTCCTCTCACCTCCCGCAGATCATCACTGCTTCTCTAAACACTTCCCACCTCCTTTATTCTGTAGACACTTCTTTAGTCCTGACCTGTGCAGGCCCTGTGCTGCCCCCTGGGAATCCAAAAGAGGGAAAAACAGACTTCTCCCATCTGCTCAGGGAGCTTAAATTGTGGTGAAAGTGAGAGATAAAAGCCAAACACAAGAATTTACACAGGAGTGAGAATTGCCAAAAAAGGAAAAGTGTGGCATTCCCTATGGAGGATTAATGGTGTGATCCAGATCTCCTTAGGGTGCCAGAGAAGGAAGGACTCTCTGAAAAGTGACATTTAAGATGATGTTATAGATTGAATTGTGTCCCCCCTAAAATATGTTGTAAATCCTAATGAGTTTTCTTTGTTATATTAATGACACAGTATTATTGTAGGTTGTGTCTTAAGTCACTACCTTTTGAGATATAAAAAGAGCAGTTTGAGCAACCAAGCAGAGATGGTGGAAGAGAGATGCCAAGCCACTTGAAGCTCTCCAAGGAAGAGAAATTCAAAAGAGACAAGAACCTTCCTCCAGAGCCAACAGAGAGAGAAAACCTTCCCCTAGAGCCGACACCCCGATTTCAGACATCTAGTTTTCTAAACTGTGAGAAAATAAATTTCTGTTTGTTAAAGCCACCCACCTGTGGTATATCCGTTCCAGCAGCACTAGATAACTCAGACAGATGACATGAGATATTCAGTTGACGTGAGCTAGAGAAGAGTGGGGCGTGTGAGTTTGGGCTAAAGGAGGCACATTTCAGGTAAAGGTAATAATGTGCAAAACCTCCAAAGAGTCGATGAACTTCTTCAAGAAACCAGAAAAAAAGAATTTACTGAAGCACAGAGAGTGAGGGGAAAGGAGCAGAAAAGATCAGGCTGGAGAAATCATATTGAGCCAGGTACCTAAAAGCCTGGTAGGTGATGTTAGGATTTTG
Organism: Trichechus manatus latirostris; assembly: GCF_000243295.1. Taxonomy (NCBI): domain Eukaryota; kingdom Metazoa; phylum Chordata; class Mammalia; order Sirenia; family Trichechidae; genus Trichechus; species Trichechus manatus. The sequence continues at coordinate 63,697 of NW_004444463.1, read as the reverse complement.
GATTTATACTAAATGTAATAGGAAATGAGAAACTATCATTTTAAGCAGGTTTAAACCATGCTCCAACAAAGGTCTCCTATCCCTCACCTATATTTCAAAATCCAAAGATCTTAGTAAGAAAAAAAATTAAGCCAGTGCCAAAACTCATTTGGCAAATCTGACCTGATAAGGTAAGGGGTTAGCTGTGTCTCAGAGCTCTGATGTACCATACATACTTCTGTATATTCTTCTGGGTTTTTTTTTTTTTTTTTTAAGTTTAATTGAATTATGAGCTGTAAAGATGTCAAAAAAAAAGTTAAAGGATAATCTTCTAGTTTAAAATGATAAAAATATATGGACACATCAGATATAATTAAAGTATAGAACGTAGAATTACTGCAGGCATACGAGGCGTTATAATGAAAACTACTCGTGGCAGTCACCACCATGTATGACTTAACAACATAAAGGGAAATTGTTGAAAGTTAGCAGAGATGGTGGTGACTAAGAACTCATGAAATATTGAAAAACATTGCATAAGGCAGAAAAAAAGTTAAGATCTTGATCTCGCATTGATTGAATTAATGTAACTACAATGTGGTAAATTCTCTAGCATTTTTGCAGGGAAACAAGCTAAAATAAACCATGAAAAAGTGAACCGGAAGGTGTGTACATATATAACATGTGAGTCTAGAACTTTTAGAAGCAACCCAGGGTAAGCCAGTGTTTGCAATCTTGGCCCTATTGACATTTTCCACTGAGCAATTCTTTGTTGTGGAGGATGGGGGCTCTCCTAGGCAACTGTAGGATGTTTAGCAGCATCCCTGGTCTCTACCCACTAGATTTCAATAGCCTCTCCTGTTGTCACAAAGAAAAATGTCCCAGACATTGCGAAGTGCCTCCTGAGGACAAAATTGTCCCTGGGTAGAACCACTGGTGAAAACTATCTAAAAACTCTGTGGTGAAAAACTCAATGTTAATTATGAAGTAGATGAAAATTCACGGAAAATTGTGCCAAATTACATCTGATGAAAACTTTAGTAAAGAACAAATTTATTTTTCTGGAAAAAAAGATCTGTACTGGGGCGGGATTCTTAAAAACAAAGAAACAAAAAATTCATAATGTCTAAGGAGAGAGTAGAAAAAGCTATTATGGATTCTAACAACAGGTGTGCTAATGCTACAAGTTCTCCTGAAACAAAGTGAACAGTACTCAATGTCACCGAATTCTACATGCAGAAATTGTTCAATTGGTGTCTGTTTTCTTGTGTATATTTTCACCACAATGAACACAAAAATGGGGGCAATCAATGGAAAAAGCCAAAATCCAGGATGTCTGAAAGGAGTAGGTATTTTACTTGTGCATTAATTTTCAAAAAAGAAAGCATGGATATCCAGAGGTACGATTTCTGACTGGTTTATTAATCACTTTGTATCAGTGGCTTAAATTCATTTTAACAAAAAACCAAACCCGCTGCTGTCGATTCAATTGAAATGGGAGAAAACTGTAGAATTTTATTGTCTCTGTACAACTGCTCCACACACACTCCTCCTGAACTTTGTGTAAGAAGTAAAGTTTATGGCTTTTAATTTCTCCCAGTGATACATCTGTGTTGAAGCCTGTGTCCAAGGACTCTTTTGTCCCGTGAAGAAACCCACTGCCGTTTAGTCAATTACAAGTTATAGCAACTCTATGGAACAGAGTGGAACTGCCCCATAAGGTTTCCAAGGCTGTAATCTTTATGGAAGGAGCCCCAGTTGCACAATGGTTAAGTGCTAAGCTGCTAATCGAAAGGCTGGCAGTTTGAACCCTCCAGCTGCTCCGTGGGAGAAAATACCTGGCGATCTTCTCCCATAAAGACTTCAGCCTAGGAAACCCTTTGGGGCAGTTCTACAAGGTCATATAGGGTCTCTACGAATCGGAATTGACTCAACGGCACATAGCAACAACAATAATTATGGAAGCAGATTGTCACATCTGTCTCCTGCAGAGCAGTTCGTAGGTTTCAACCGACCTTTAGGTTAGCAGCTCAGCACTATAAACACTTTTAAACTCTATACTTGCTGCAGTTTACAGATGTCAAGGAATCCAAAACTTTCTGGAAAAAGTCAATTGCTAGTGCTTGTTAAGATGCTAAAAAATTAATAAATCAACCTTAAGAAATGTTTGGCACAGACTTTGGGCTATGCTGACTTTGCAAATGAGCTAGCAGATGAAGATTTTAAAAACTATCATGTCACTAAGGAAAAGAAAATTACATCAAACCTCAATGTATGATGGAAGTTTATCAGGTAAAAGTTTAAATAAGTCAAAGGAAGCTGACATCAAAAACACACCGACCACTGACCCTGAGGCCCCTGTTGGGCATTCCTGCAGTGATGGGAGCATGGCAGTGGTGGCATGGAGAGCACAGGTGGAAAGGTCCCCAAGGACCATTTGGCGAGAATAGGGCATCAGTTAATTAGTAGCCTTGAACAAGTGCATTCACCATGGAGCTGGAGAGTATCGCAGCTTCCACAGTTAGGGAGACACTGCTGACACAGAACCGCAATGGTGCTGCAGGGAGTCTTTAAAACGACAGTCTCGTGAGTGGTGCTTCATCCTCTGTGAATTTCATTCCTTGAAAAAATGAATTGCCAAACGCAACTTGATGATGAAGACAATGACTCTGACTTGCCTACTACTCTGAGATCGTCAAGCAACAGGATGTAATAATTATGGGTATGTATTAGCTTAGTATTTAGCTTCATGTGAGTCATATGTAAGTCTGAAGTATTACTGAATATTTTCTCTAAGAAAAATGTATAGGAATATTTATTCTATATTTATCCCACTATATCATTTGCTATTTTCTTATTATGAACATTAGCTACAATATTACATATTGCTATTATTCTATAAGTGTGAGTATTCATAGGTTTGGGTGTAGAAATATTGATGTGTTCGCTTATAGGTTACCTCTCTTTATTCCACTGAAGGTGTTTGTAATTAATTGGGAAAATAAATTTTTAAAATCCAAAATTCCAATTTCCAAAGGACATCTGGCTCTAAGAATTTCAGAAATGGCATTCTAGATCTGCGTATATTTTCAGACATCACTGACAACAGAGAATAGAATGAACTGGATATGGAAAAAATCCAGAGTGGAAGAAAAGAGATGAGTTTGGGGGCTACGAGAATAATCCAGGCACGAGATGATGGTGGCTTGAACAGTGGCAGTCAAGTGGTACCTAGAAGGTGGCGGGCAGATTTCAGAGCTATTTTGGACGTAGCATCCATGGGTATGTGGATGGAGAGAAAAATAATAGCTTGCACTGAAGTAAGAGTACAGTGTGGCAGGCACTATTCCTAAGGCTTTACATATATCATGTCTTTTAATCCCCAAAACAAATCCATGAAGGAGATATTATTTTCCTCATCTTACAATTGAAGGAACTAAAGCACAGAGGGGCTAAATGACTTGCTCAGAGTCAAATATTTCATGGCAGGTGAAGCAAGGAGTAGAACTCAGGAAATCTGGCTCTGGCGTCCTAGCACTTCACCGGGACACTATTCTAATTTCCTGCAAGTGATTAATTACATGCTCTGTGCCTTGTACCACAGCTCCCGTGCCAGTGTCCTTCTTAGTAAAGATTGACAGTGACCTCAGAATTCCTCAATTCAATAGATTGTTCTCAATCATCATTTCAATTTCTCAGCAGCTTTCAGTAATATTGACTACCACATCTTCTAAACTTATCAAACTTTTGAAATACTTAGACTTTTTCACTTCCCCCTTTTCATCCCATGTTCTCCCAAACTGTACTGTAGTCAGTACACCAGTGTCACATAGGAACTCTGCTACACACCTGAATTTTCAACCCTTCCATGTGCAGGCCTTGTACACAGTAACTGTACAATGTTACCATGCTTTATGCTGACACAGACCAGATTTGTTATGCTCATCACTCTGTCCTCTTCACCTAGGGCAGCGATTGGTATATTTTAGGTCACTAATAACTGCTTGTTCTGATTTTGCACCTAACCAGTCAACATTGCATACAAAGACACTCTAGTGCTTCCTTGCTATTGTCTAAACATCTCTGGTTCTCAGTTCCTCCCAGCTTATCTTCAAGCCTGTTTATTCTTATATTTGAAGTCTAGCTGACTCTCTGATCCCAGAGCACAGTCCTTTCCTGAGGCCAGCTACTTGAAAGAGTCATCTATAATCCTGTTGTCTCTTCAAACAGTTCAGTCCCCAACCTGAATATACCACTGAATCTGCCAATGTCAAGTCCACCAAACCCAGTGCTCACTTCTCTGTCATGTTCTCACCTCAGCCACTTCTTAGTGGTATTCCCCACAGCTGGCCACTCCCTCCCTCTTGTAACCAATTTACTTTCCTTGGCTTCTATGTATCATCACATTCTCTTGGTTTTCCTCCAGCATTACTGGTGCTCCTTCTCAGTCTCCTTGGCTGACTCATTCTTCTTAGATCAACTTTTAACATTAAAATGCCTCTGTGTTTGGCCTTTGACCCTCTTGTTTTCTATCCAGATTGTCTCTCCCTATGTAACCTCCTCTACATTCTAGCATTTAATATGGACCATGTATTGATGACACCAACTTGTATATCTCCAGCCCTAGACTCTCCATAACTTCAAATCTCATATATTTAGTTGATCTCTTGACAACGTCTCATGAATGTCAAAACGACATATCAAACCTTTACTTAAACAAAACTTTCATTCATAGCCTCCCGCCTCAAATCGTTTCCTCCCTTGATCTTCCCTGGCTCAATAAAGTGCACCAACATCCCCCTAGTTATTCAGACAAAATCCTTAGAGAAAACTTGATTTTCTTCTTTCCCTCACCACTCACATTATATCCATCAATAAGTCATCTCCAATGTATCCCAAAATTGTCCACTTTTCTCTCTCTTTATCACTACAGCACTAAGTGAAGCCACAAGCATGACTTCCCTGGAGAATTCTACAATGTTCCTAAACTGTCTACTTGCCTCCGTTTGTGAACCCTACAATCCATTCTACACATAGTAGCTAGAACTATTTTAAAAAATAAATATAAATTACCCCTCCATATAACCCTCCAGTGACTTCACCTATCTCTTTAAATAAAATTCAGATTTCTTACCATGGCTGTCAGGGCCTTAAATGATTTGGCCCCTGACTCCCTCTTCAACCTCATCTTATGCCACTCTCCCCCTTGCTCGCTATGCTCCAGTCACTCTAGCCTTCTCTCTCAACGTTAAACACAGCAAACATCTTACCACATTTACATCTTTCTCCTGTAGTCCCCTCTCCCTGTAGCACTTGTTCCTTAGATCTTCACATGGCTGGCTTCTTCTCAACATTCATGTCTCAGCTAACTGGCACTTTCTCAGGGAGAGTTCTGTAGTCATTTATTATGGAAAGTATTTGGGACCCATACGATAAAGAGAGATAATCACAGAAGAAAATGTCACAATTTTTTTTAAAGATCATGACTTCACACAGCCTGTACACAGTGACAAAGTTAACTCTTTCCCTACCTTACCTCACCCCATAATCGCTACCGCCCAAGGTGTGCACTTACATCAGGTGTCCCTGGACAAAGCCAGAGGAGGGCTCAACACCATCAGTATCAGTGTCAGAGCGGCCATCCAGGTGCCCCTGGGGAACCACAAGCACACCATGCTGGAGAACAGGAGAGCACAGGGTAAGAGGAGTGGGCAAACCTCCCTCTGTGAGGCCTTTGACCCTCCTCCACTCACATCGCAAATAATAGGAACCAAGGAACTTGTTGCATTGCCTCTGGACTGGTTAAACTAGGTATTGAGAACCAATCAGCATCCAAGAGGAATAGCATCATCAGTTGCTAGGCAATGATTTAGCCTATAGGTCCTTTTTTGAAATTTAGGCTTTGCTTCATTAAGATTATTTCAATTTAGTACTTTAAAGATTTGATCCAGCTGCATCTAAAGGCTTTTAAGTGGCCCCTGTTGTGAGCCAGCTTTGTGCTGGTCAGTGATGTGCACACACAAGTTTAAGCCCTTTAGCAGCCTTCCTCTCTTCTGTGGTTGGAGGCAGAACTGTTGGGACAAGCTTATGCGTGAGTGTGTTTAGGAGTAGAGGTGGTGGAAGAAAGATGACTGCAAGTCAGGAGATCTTTAATCTTTAATCTTAGCATCACTTGGTCCTGTAGATTTGGGGAAGTTGACTTCTCACAGGCAAAAGAAGACATGATGATTTTTTCAGGAATCACAATACTGGAAATTGCTGTGATTCTTTGGACACATAGGAACCTTCTCAAAAAGCAGCATTCTCTGGTAACTGAGAATCTGAAAGAATTATAGCTTTTGATTGGAGAGTATAGTCTGTACCTCCTTAGAGGTAGGGGTGTTTCTGATAAACAAAAGAAATTGAAAGTTACTCAGTAACTTAACCTGAGTGAAAAGATTTTTCCGGTTTGTCTCCTGATACTGTCACTGAGTTTAGTGGCACCTCCAGAATAAATGGGAGGCAATCTATGTGGAATGGAGGGTCTTGTAGGTACCTTTGTACAGCACTTAATCTAACAATGTAAAAAGGTGCACAGTTCAAATCAAAGGATACAAGGGGCTTAGAGATCAACAAAGGACTCAGAGTCAGCCTTTGGCACAACAAGTCTGTTGTAGAATAATCAATATTTGTGTGGGAAAGTGTTCAGCCCCTTGCTCTCAGTTCCCATTATGATTTTCTCACTTAACCGGGGACATTCTTCTGAACTGATCCTCTTCCCTTGCTTTATCCTAGGGAATGATATAAGAACTTTGCTAATTAATACATTATAGAGTATTTAGGAAATAGGAAATTAGTGAACAACTATGAATTGCACCCTTTGATGTAATCATATAATTTTAAATACATAATTCTACTTTTAGATAATTATTAAAGATATTAAAATAAATGTAACCTCTGAGATTCAGAATAAATTTTAGATAACAACTATGGGTTGTAGGTTGGACTGACGTTCTAACCCAGGGACTGTCTATATCTTGTAAATGATCATGTACTTAGAAAATACAAACTGTAGACAAAATCATAGATTTAATAAGTAAATTTAACAATGTTGCTGGATACAAGCTAGTATACCTAAAACAATGATATTCTGCTCTACCAGAAATAAATAGAAAACAAAGTCAAGAAAATGATACCATTCACAATAGCATCCGATTATATCAAATATCGAAAAATAAATCTAACAAAGAGGAGTGAGATTATTATACTGAAAACTATAAAACATTATTGGGAGAAATTAATAAAACTAACTAAATGAAGAGAATTCCCAATTTGAGAATTGTAAGACTAAATATTTCAGCAATGTTCATTCTCCCCAAATCTGTAATTGGTAAATTTCCACTGAAAATCACGGCAAGCTGTTTCGTTTGCTTGCCTGGGTGCTTGTTCTTTGTGTTTCGTTACGTTTCTTCTCTTTTCTTTTTTTTAGGTGGCAGGGAATTGTCAAGCTGAATTTAAACTTTCTATGTAAATACTAAGTTCTTAGATTGGCTATGGAAATTTTGAAAAATAAGAACAAAACTGGAGGAAATTCACTACAAGACAACAAGACTTACTATAAATCTATGTTAGGTAATATGGCATGATATTGGCTCAAGTGCAGGAAGCTAGACAATGAAACAGAATAGAAATTCTAGAAACAGATCCCCTCTCAAATACAATGCCCTGGTCTGTGGTGACACTGCAGAGCATTTTGGGAAGAGATGATCTTTAAAAAAAAATGTTGCTAGGTCATTTAGGTGTCTATTGGAGAAAATTTACCTTGACATCTGTTCAAACCAAAAATAAAAATCAACTCCACACGGATTGAAAATATTTATTGTTATTTAACATTGAAGCCAACTGTCATGGATTGAATTGTGTCCCCCAGAAAATGTGTGTAGCAACCTGGCTGGGTCATGATTCCTAGTACTGTATGATTGTGTTATCTGATGTGATGTCCTTATGTGTTGTGAACTCTACCACTATGATGAGATTATATGTGATCTCCTCATGTGTTGTAAATTCTGTCACTGTGCTGAGGTTGACAAGATCAGTGTCTTAATGCAATCTCTTTTGAGATATAAAAGAGAGAAGCGAGCAGAGACACAGGGGAACCTCATACCACCAAGAAAGCAGTGCTGGGAGCAGAGCGCATCCTTTGGACCTGAGGTTCCTGCGCAGAGAAGCTCCCAGACCAAAGGAAGACTGATGACATGGACTCTCCTCCAGAGCTGTTGGAGAAAGTGTTCCCCTGGAGCTGATGCCCTGAATTTGGACTTGTAGCCTACTGGACTGTGAGAGAATAAATTTCTCTTTGTAAAGCCATCCACTTGTGGCATTTCTGTTGGAGCAGCACCAGATGACTGAGACACCAACTAAGCCTTGAATTTCATTTGAGGGATGATTTTATTAATAGTAACCGTTTCTTTATCAGATGTAGGACTATGCGGATTGTCTATCTTTTGTGTCTATTTCAGTACTGATAAATTATATGGGGTAGATTAAAAAAGGGTGCAAAGTATTTGCCATTCATCTCATGGAGACAAAAAAAAAAAAAAACACCAAACCAGTTTCCATGGAGTCAGTTCTGACTCATGGCGACCCCATGTGTTGCAGAGTAGAAGTGCCCCATAGGGTTTTCTTCGCTGTAATCTTTAGGAAACAGATTGGCTGGGTGGGTTCAAAAGTCAACCTTTCAGTTAGCAGCTGAGTGCTTGACCACTGTGCCACCAGGGCTCCTATGGAATGTGGTGAAATGATGGATGCTGCACAATTTCTGAGCTAGGTCTTTGCAGCTTTTACTTTCCTCTTGGAAAACATGCTCCTGTAAGTCTTGAGCCATCAGGTAAGAAGTCTGTCTTCCCTGCTGTTGAGACCACATAAGCCACGTTACAGCCCCTGGAACTGCAATGCAGACGGAGAGTGGTTCAGTGTCCCAGCTGACCCTCCAAGGATCCCAGCCCCAGCTGCCATCTTTCTGCAACCACATGAGAGAATTCACTGAGAACCACCCAGCTGAGCTTAATCAACTCCCAGAGCTGTGACTGATCATTAAATGGCTATAGTTTTAAACCACTAAGCTTTTGGGTGATTTGTTACAAAGAAATACCAAATGAAATACTGTGGAATTTCATCTAACATGTCCAATCTGCTGGCACAAAATTCTTTATAATATCATCTTAATGTATTTTTAATGTCTGTAGGATCTGTAGGAATGTAATTTTTTTCATTCCAGGTGTTGATATATTTGTAATTTGGATTTTTTTCTATCTTTTTCCTTGTAGATCTTGCAAGTGGTTTATCAATTAAACTAACTATATAACTAACAGAAAGAGCTTTTGGCTCTGTTGATGGTCTTTATTATACATCTCTTTTCAATTTTATTAATTTCTCACTTACCTTTATTATTACCTTTCTTCTAATTTTTTCAGTTAAATTCACTCTTCTTTTCCTAGATTAAGATTAGCGCTCTGATTTTTACATATTTCTTTGTAATATAAGCATTTAAGCTATAAATTTCCCTGTAAGAACTGCTTTGGTTATATCTCACAAATTTTGAAAAAGCTATCTTAATATTTTTTAATTTGAAAATATTTTCTAATTTCTCTTTTGATTTCTCTTGGAAACACCATGGATTATTTAGAAGTGTGTTGGCTCACTTCCAAAAGTTTCAGTATTTTCTCAATCTTATTGATTTGTCACTTAATAAGTTTGTGGCCAGAGAATATATTCTGTATGATTTCAATCCTGTAAAATTTATTGAAACTTGTTTTATGGCCTAACATATGGTCTATTTCATGGATATTCTTTGTGCAATTGACAGAAATAAATATATTCTGTAGTTATTGGCTATAGTCAACATATATGTCAGTTATAAATGTCACTTAGGTCAAGATAGTTGAAAGTATTTATAGCTTTGATTTCCTTAGTGATGTTTGTTTGCATGAAACTATGGAGATGTTTTTCTGCCTTCTACCCACCTCCCATGTTTGAACACCACTATCATGAGCTCAGCAAAAGTTCTGGGAGGAGAATCAGCTGGCAGGGAAAGCTAGCTTTATATTTGGAGCTTCTATAGGTTCCAATCCATCACACAAACCCACAGGCTATTTAAAACTTTGCCAATATCTCGTTAGCCCATCAAAATCTCCCTTTCTGTGATAGGTCCAATCTTCCTTCCATCAGTGTTGAGATTCAGCAGATGACCCAAAGGAGGAGAGTGGAAATCTGTCCCTACTTAACTAAGCAGAACTTGCCCATCTCTGGAATGTGGAGTTTGTACACTTGTTTGCATCTACAACAATTTGAATGGTTTAAAAATAAGATTTTCCCCAGGTTATTCATTTCATTAGGTTTATGCATCTTTTTTCTTGTGTTTAGGATGGCAGTCATGGCCATTATAACTTTCTGCATCCTCACTGGCACTAAGGCTTATGATTTTTTTCCTTATCCATGTTGATATTCTTAGGCCATTTATTTAAAGCTCTGTGTATTATTCCTTTGAATGGGTATACCACAATTTATCCATTGTCTATATGAAAATTCAGAACATTTCTTTTCTCTTCTATTACTCTGGTACAATAAGCCATTTTTTTACGTGTAATCTTCGGCGTCTTGATCTTGTACAGATTCCTCTGAGCACAGCTAAGTGTTCTGGAATTCCCATTCTTCACAATGTTATCCTAATTTGTTATGATCCACATAGTCAAATGCCTTTGCATAGTCAATAAAACACAGGTAAACATCTTTCTGGTATTCTCTATTTTCAGCCAGAATCCATCTGACATCAGCAATGATATTCCTTGTTCCATGTCCTCCTCTGAATCCAACTTGAATTTCTGGCAGTTACCTGTTGATACACTGCTGCAGCCGCTTTTGAATGATCTTCAGCAAAATTTTACTTGCGTGTAATATTAATGATATTGTTCAATAATTTCCGCATTCCGTTGGATCACCTTTCTTGTGACTAGGCATAAATATGGATCTCTTCCAGTTGGCTGGCCAGGTAGCTCTCTTCCGAATTTCTTGGCATAGACGAGTGAGCACTTCCCTTTTGCTTTTCTATCTCCAGGTCTTTACACATGTCATTATAATTAGTTTGTGTTCTTGAGCAGCCCTTTGAAATCTTCTGTTCAGCTCTTTTACTTTTTCATTTCTTCCTTCCACTATAGCTACTCGACATTCAAAGGTAACTTTTAGAGTCTCCTCTGACATCAATTTTGGTCTTTTCTTTCTTTCCTGTCTTTTAAATGACCTCTTGCTTTCTTCATGTATGATGTCCTTGCTGTCATTCCACAACCCAGCTTGTCTTCAGTCAATAGTGTTCAAGGTGTCAAATTTATTCTTGAGATGGTCTCTAAATTCATGTGGGATATATTCAAGGCCATACATTGGCTCTCGTGGACTTGTTCTAATTTTCTTCAGTTTCAACTTAAACTTGCATATGAGCAATTGATAATCTGTTCCACGGTCGGCCCCTGGCCTTGTTCTGACTGTTAATATTGAGCTTCTCCATCTACTCTTTCCACAGATGTAGCCGATTGGTTCCTGTGTATTCTAGCTGGTGCAGTCCAAGTGTATAGTCACTGTTTATGTTGTTGAAAAAAGGTATTTGCAATGAAGAAGTCACTGGGTTTGCAAAATTCTATCATGTAATCTCTGGCATCATTTCTATCACCAAGGCCAAATTTTCCAACTACCAATCCTTCTTCTTTGCTTCCAACTTTCATGTTCCAATCACCAGTAATTATCAATGCATCCTGATTGCATGTTTGATCAACTTCAGACTTCAGAAGTTGGTAAAAATCTTCAATATCTTCATCTTTGCCCTTAGTGGTTGGTTTGTAAATTTGAATAATAGTCGTATTAACTGTTCTTCCTTGTAGGCATATGGAGGGTTGTATCCTTTCACTATACTTAATCTGTATGCTGAGCAAATAATCTGAGCAGCTGGACTATACGAAGAAGAATGAGGCATCAGGATTGGAGGAACACTGATTAACAATCTGCGTTATACAGATGACACAACCTCACTTGCAGAAAGTGAGGAAGACTTGAAGCACTTACTGATGAAGAACAAAGACCACCGCCTTCAGTATGGATTACACCTCAACATAAAGAAAACAAAAATCCTCACAACTGGACCAATAAACAACATCATGAAAAATGGAGAAAAGATCAAAGTTGTCAAGGATGTCATTTTACCTGGATCCACAATCAACACCTATGGAAGCAGCAATCAAGAAATCAAGAGACATTGCAATGGGCAATTTTCAGTTGCCTCATATGCATGCGAAAGCCAGATGATGGATAAGGAAGACCAAAGAAGAACTGACGCCTTTGAATTGTGGTGTAGGCGAAGAACATTGAATATATCACGGACTGCCAAAAGAACAAACATATCTGTATTGGAAGAAGTACAACCAGAATGCTCCTTAGAAGTAAGAATGGCAAGACTTTGTCTCACACACTTTGGACATGTTATCAGAAGGGATGAGTCCCTGAAGAAGGACATCATGCTTGGTAAAGTAGAAGGTCAGCAAAGAAGAGGAAGACCCTCAACGAGATGGATTGACACAGTGGCTACAACAGTGGGCTCAAGCATAACAAAGATTGTGAGGACAGCGCAGGGCTGGACAAAGTATCCCTCTGTTGTACATAGGGTTGCTATGAGTCAGAACCGACTCAATGGCTCCTAACAACAACAACGACAATCTTGGGCATGCATGTGAAAATTTATACAGATGTAAACACCTAGAATGGAAATACTAGATTATCCAAACTACCCAAAGGGTATACCAACTTACATTCACATCCCCATGCACAATACCCAAATATCATCCTGCAATATGCTGTCATCTCCTGTACTTTATAGCTTTTTGATGTACAGAATTTTTATGAACAAGACAAATTTATCAGTCTTTTCTTTCAGAATTTGAAAATATCTTTAATATTCCAAAGCTGGTGCAACAAACACTCAATTTTAGTCTCCTTGGACGCATATGGGGCTGATATTTTAGGCTAGATATCAATAGTTGATTTTTGGTGTTGTTGTCAGTCATGTTATATTTGCATTTTGAATCTGAATAGATACTTCCGAGCTGTCACCCATTCATGATCCTAATAACAAACAGTGTATGAGAGACTCCATTCCCACAGAGTTTTATAAATGTTTGATTTTAAAAGAAAAAAATTATATTTGCCTATTTGGGGACAGAAATATTTCATCACGTGGCTATTTGGATTTGTGTTTTTCTGATTATTAGTGAGTTTGAGCATATGTTTTATTTCCCATTGGCATATTCTCTTCTGTAGATAGTTTACATCCTTTGCCCAATTATCCGTTGGAGTCTTGTTCATTTATTTATTGACTTCTTGACTATTATACATAATAAAAATTTACGCCTAATATCTGCCTTATCTGTTGCAAATTTTCCTCTGAAGTTTACATATTTCTTTAACTTTGTCATTTCCTCCATGCAAAGAAATTTTAAATTTTTGTTCAAATTCTTTTCTTTATATGTCTTCTGAATTTTTTGTCTTGATTAGAAAGACTTTTTTCTTTAAAGATTATTTTAACAGATTTATTGAGATATAATTTATGTATCACAAAATTAACCCACTGTACATGTAAACTTCAATGATTTTAGTAAAATTACAGATTTGTGCCACTATCACCACAATCCAGTTTTAGAACATTTCCATTGCCCCAAAAAGTTTCTGGTTTACAGATAAAGCATATCCCCACCCCAAGTCCTGATCTGCTTTCTGTGTCTAGAAATTTGCCTTTTCTTCAGATTTCTTATAAATGAAATCATATGACAAATAGTCTTTTCTGTCTGGCTTTTTTAACTTAGTAAAATGTTTTTGAAGTTCATCCATTTTGTAGCATATATCAGTGTTTTTTCTTTTTGTTGTTGAACCTTATTCCATTGATTTGATATAGCACATTTTCTTTATGCATTTACTAGTTAATGGACAGAGTCCTGGCGGCTCAGTGGTTAAGCCTTTGGCTGGGAACCAAAAAATTGGCAGTTGGAATCCTCCAGCCGTTCCTTGGAAATCCTATGGGGGCAGTTCTACTCTGTTCTATAGAGTTGCTATGAGTCAGAATTAACTCGATGGCAATGGGTTTTGGGTTAGTTGATGGATATTTGAGTCTTTCAGTTTTGGGCTATTATGACTATGGCCGTCTATCAACATTTGCATATCTATCTTTGGACGTTACATGTTTTCATTTCCTTTGGTAAGTTCCAAGTAGTGGAACTTCTGGGTCATATGGCAACATTGTGATAAATGGAGAAAATATTGAAGTTGTCAAGGATTTCCTTTTACTTGGATCCACAATCAACCCCCATGGAAGCAGCAGTGAACAAATCAAATGACATATTGCATTGGGAAAATCTACTGCAAAAGACCTCATTAAAGTGTTGAAAAGCAAAGATGTCACCTTGAGAACTAAGGTGTGAGTGACCCAAGCCATGGTATTTTCAGTTGCCTCATGTGCATGTGAAAGTTGGACAATGAGTAAGGAAGATGGAAGAACAAGTGATGCATCTGTATTATGATGTTGGCGAAGAACATACCATGGACTACCAGAAGAACAACAAATCTCTCTTGGAAAAAGTTCAGGCAGAACGCACCTTGGAATGGTGGATGGCAAGTCTTCATCTCAATTACTTTGGCCATGTTTTCAGGGGGTCAAATCCTTTGGAAAAGTACATCATGCTTGGTAAAGTAGAGGGTCAGTGAAACAGAGAGATCCTCAATGAGATGGATTGACACAGTATCTGCTACAATGGGCTCAAAATAGAACCAGCTGTGAGGATGGCGCAGGACCAAGGCATTTTTAATCTGTTATACATCAGGTCATTATGAGTTGGAACTGACTCAGTGTCACCTAACAAGAACAATATGACAGATGTATATTTGAGTTTTTAAGACATTGCCAAACTGTTTTCCAAAGTTTGGCAATTTCTTAAAAACTTAAACATACATACATCCTACGCTTCCATCAGCAATGCATCAGGTTTTAGAAAGGTTTTTTTTTTTATTCTTAAGCCTAGATATAAAAATGATAATAACAGTAATACCAGTAATGTCTGTTTATTAATTTTCTATTTTGTTGAATGTAATGGGTTTATGATAGACCTTACTAACAACTAGAAGGTCTCCATTTATCTTAAAGTAAACCTCAGATGTTTTGTCATCTAATTCCAGACTCTTTTTCACTGGTACATTTAACCAAGAATGAATCAATACCAAAAATGTGTTTATTAAAATCGATGTATAATATGTTTTAGCATATTATAGAGTTGATCATTCCTCATTAGGCTTCTTTTTCAAAATAAAAATC
Organism: Trichechus manatus latirostris; assembly: GCF_000243295.1. Taxonomy (NCBI): domain Eukaryota; kingdom Metazoa; phylum Chordata; class Mammalia; order Sirenia; family Trichechidae; genus Trichechus; species Trichechus manatus. The sequence goes on along the minus strand of NW_004444463.1, from coordinate 48,342 downwards.
CTTGGAAAATATAGTTTTCCTCATAAAATAAAGTATCAGCAAGCTCAGTTCTAAAAATCATACAAACAAGCAATACTCTCTCCTCCTTGCTTTTTTCAAATTGTAATTGGTTTTATGGCTGGCATTTTCATGCTCAATACATTCACACACACACACACACACAAATTCAAAACATAAATTGATGCTACCTGGCAAGAATATATAGGCCTTCCTGAAGAAATCAGTTGAAAATACTGACAACCTAATAGTTCCGGACATCATTGTTTCTCATGTTTGGTGTCTCCCATCTGTAGCCCACATTGCAAACGGAACTGTGTATTTTCCCGGGAAGAAGCAAAGGTGTAGGAAACCACCATGAGTTGGGTGCATTAAAGGGCTTTCTCCTAGCTTAGTGAAACATTCCTTACAGAACACAGAAAACCCAAGCAAAAGCAGGCAAGGAAGCAAGGAAACCTTCCAGATCAACATCTGATCAAACATGTGAAAGCAATTATTGTATTGCAATGTAATCCTCATTTTCTCTTTTATTTCTACTTCTTTTGCTTCTTGAAGGTGCAGGAAGGAAATGATTTTCACTCCATGTTTATTTGAGAAAACTTTTATAAAGTAATATGAGTAGAAGGTGAGTTCAGATTGCATGGGAAAGACTAAGGGTTAAATAAAACAAAAACTGGGATAAAAAGAACACAAGGTACGTAAGAAATATTAGGGAACTCCAGGCCAAGGCCAGAGGTTGAGGAAACCAATCAAGGAGGACATTTTCTGTAGGGTCACTGAACCAGGAATGAACCAGACCTTGAAGAAGCATTCTCTGTGTGGAAGAATAAGAGTGAAGCTCAAAATCTTTTCATGCTGCGAAGAAGCTGGGACAGAGGGTTCTTCCTTGAGTGTCACCATCTTCACTTCAGCTCAGGAGTTCTGAGGAAGATAGAGAAGAGTGTTGTTTCCCAACCTAACTTTACAAGCAATTTCTTTTCCCCCTCTCGCAGGACTTCATGTTATAGCAACCCAGTCAGAAGAAAGAAAAAAATGCCTTAAGTATCCATGACCCAATCCTGCTCTAGAGCACAGGGATTTTAAGCAGACAGAAGTATCTTTAGTACAAACTGCTTGATCAGAAGTCTGAATCTGGAAGGCAGACCAAGATGGCAGGATAGTCAGACTCTTCCTGTAGTCCCTTTTACTACAAAGACCCCCAAAAAACAAGTGACTGGATTACATATGACAATCTAGGAGCCCTGAACATCAAAGGCAAAGTTGAGGAATCGGACTGAGTGGCAGTGGGAGGGAGAGATAGTTCAGATGCAGCGAGGAGTAGCCAGACCCTGTAGGCCAAATCAGGTGGCATGTACAGTGAGGCAAGCTGTGGCACTTCGGAGGCGTTTTCCACATCGGGAGAGACTGAGTGGCGGAGAGTCTACTCAAGCCTCCAGAACCAGTGAAAAGCGGCGCTCAGTCGGCAAAAGATAAGTACATGCATCTAACCTACCACGCAGATCGAAAAATACCCGCTTTGGGAAAAAACTCTCTCCCATTTACCTGCCTCCTCCCCACTCAGCACCAGGTCCCAGGCCAGCTTCAGCCACTGCCTCGGACCCTGGGCCAGAATTAGGACCTGTCACGTGCCCTGAGCCATTCTCTTGGCCTTGGAGAGGGAACAAATTAACAAACAGGAATAAATAATCTGCCAACTTCCCTAAGCCAGGAACTTAAGGTAGGCACAGCTCCTTTGCCTAGACACAGACATAAAGGGTCCACGGACTTTGAATGCCTTTCACCTCTGCATAGACCTGTGTGGGCCCATTTCAACAGCATAGGCCCTCTTTACCACAGTACAACACAGTACATACCTGAAACCTAACTTCAACTGTATTAGCTACGTGGTGGAGTGGCAGGTTCATGACATTTGACACCACTCTGCCCATTAAGCAGGGTCCTCACCTCCGGGCCTCAGGGGCCTGAGCACTGGTGGCTCCACCCACACCACTTAGCCACTCACAACAGGGGTCCAAGAATAAGTGGTGCCTCCCAGTCCTTACAGCCAACATCATTGGGTGTCCAGAGTCCAGCTGCAAAATCCACCCACCTATGTGCTCTAAGGAATGGGGACATGCTTTCCTCCCAGACACTCAGGGGCAGCCATCAGCCCCCTGCCTTGCTCAGCATGTGACCCCCCTACTGCAGCCATATATCTGTGCCTACACCGA
>NW_004444463.1:44301-45536 GCF_000243295.1 Trichechus manatus latirostris | reverse complement strand
ATCCAGAAGATTAACAATAAAATTTCAGAATTAGACAACTCAATAGAAAGTCATAGGAGCAGAATTGAGGCAATGAAGTCAGAATTAGTGAAACTAAAGATAAAGCAATTGACATCAACTTATTTGAGGAAAATCAGACAAAAGAATTTAAAAAAATAAAGAAACCCTAAGAATTATGTGGGACTGTATCAAGAGGAATAACCTACGAGTGATTGGAGTACCGGAACAGGGGGAATAACAGAAAATACAGACAAAATTGTTGAAGATTTGTTGGCAGAAAACTTCCCTGATATTGTGAAAGGTGAGAAGATATCTATCCAAGACACTTATCAAACCCCACATGAGGTAGATCCCAAAAGAAAGTCACCAGGACATATTATAATCTAACTTACCAAAATCAAAGATAAAGAGAGAATTTTAAGAGCAGCCAGGGATAAAAGAGAAGTCACTACAAAGGAGAGTGAATAAGACTAAGCTCTGACTACTCAGCAGAAACCATGCAGGAAACATGGCAATGGGATGACATATACAAAACCTTAAAGGAAAAAAATTGCCAGCCAAGAATTATACATTCAGCAAAACTGTTTCTCAAATATGATGGTGAAATTAGGACATTTCCAGATAAACAGAAGTTTAGGGAATTTGCAAAAACCAAACCAAAATTACAAGAAATATTAAAGGAAGTCCTCCAGGTAGAAAATCAATAACATCAGATAACAATCCCAGACTACAACACAGGACAGAGCAACCAGATATCAACCCAGATAGGGAAGACACAAAAAGAAGTCAAAGTCAAAACACTGAAAATAGGGAAACAGAGACATCAATATGTAAAAAATGACAACATTAAAACAGAAAAGAAGGACTAAAAGATGTAGTCATAGATCTTTGATGTGGAAAGGAGGACAAGGTGACATAAAGAAATAAATGATAGGCTTAAACTTAGAAAATAGGGGTAAATATTAAGGTAACCACAAAGGAAACTAACAATCCTACACATCAAAATAAAAACAAGAAAAACATAAAGACTCAGAAAATACAAAATCAACGACAATGAAAAAGATGAAAATACATAAAAAAAAAAAATGACTCGGCACAGAAAATTAAGTGGAACAAAGAAACTGTCATCAACACACAAAAAAAGACATGAAAATGACAGCACTAAACTCATACCTATCAATAATTACGCTGAATGTAAATGGACTAAATGCACCAATAAAGAGACAGAGAGTGGC
>NW_004444463.1:41141-42711 GCF_000243295.1 Trichechus manatus latirostris | reverse complement strand
CAAGAACCACATGATCTTATCAACTGATGCAGAAAAGGCATTTGACAAAGTCCAACACCCATTCATGATAAAAACGCTCAACAAAATAGGAATAGAAGGGAAATTCCTCAACATAATTAAGGGCATTTATACAAAGCCAACAGCCAACATCATCCAGTCTGAGAGCATTCCCCTTGAGAACAGGAACCAGACAAGAAAGCCCTTTATCACCACTCTTATTTAACATTGTGCTGGATTTCCTAGCTAGAGTAATTAGGCTAGAAAATGAAAGAAAGGGCATCCAAATTGGTAAGGAAGAAGTCAAAGTATCTCTATTTGCAAATGATATGATCTCATACAAAGAAACGCCAAAGAATCCACAAGAAAACTACTGGAACTAATAGATTTCAACAAAGGATCAGGATACAAGATAAATGCACAAAAATCAGTTGGATTCCTGTACACCAACAAAGAGAACTTTGAAGAGGAAATCACCTAATCAATACCATTTACAATCGCCCCCAAGAAGATAAAATACTTAGGAATAAATCTAACCAGAGACATAAAAGACCTGTACAAAGAAAACTACAAGATGCTACTGCAAGAAACCAAAAGAGACCTACGTAAGTGGGAAAACTTACCTTGCTCATGGATAGGAAGACTCAACATTAGGAAAATATCAATTCTACCCAAAGCGATCTACAGATATAATGCAATCCTGATCCAAATTCCAGTGGCAATTTTTAATGAGATGGAGAAACAAATCACCAATTCATATGGAAAGGGAAGAGTCTCTGGATAAGTAAAGCATTACTGAAGAAGAAGAACAAAGTGGGAGGCCTCACACTACCTGATTTTAGAAACTATTATTCCGCCATGGTAGTCAAAACAGCCTGGTGCTGGTACAACAACAGATACATAGAACAATGGAACAGAATTGAGAATCCAGATGTAAGTTCATCCACCTATGAGCAGCTGATATTTGACAAGGCCCAAAGTCCATTAAATGGGGGAAAAGACAGTCTCTTTAACAAATGGTGCTGGCATAACTGGATATCCATCAGTAAACAGATGAAACAAGACCCATACCTGACACCATGCACAGAAACTATCTCAAAATGGATGAAAGTTCTAAATATAAAATCTGTAATGGTAAAGATCATGGAATTAAAAATAGGGACAAAGCTAGGAGCCATAACACATGGCATAAACAGAATATAAACCATAAGTAACAAGGCACAAACACCAGAAGAGAAACTATAAAACTGGGAGCTCCTAAAAATCAAAAACTTATGCTCATCAAAAGACTTCACCAAAAGGGTAAAAAGACAACCAACCTACAGACTGGGAAAAAAATTTTGGCTATGACAAATCCTATTAGTGTCTAATCTCTAAAATCTTCATGATAGTGCTAAACCTCAGCAACAAAAAGACAAACTAATTAAAAAATGGGCAAAGGATATGAAGACACACTTCACCAAAGAAGACATTCAGGTGGCTAACAGACACATGAGGAAATGCTCAGGATCATTAGCCATTAGAGAAATGCAAATCAAAACTACAATGAGATACCATGTCACCCCAACAAGGC
>NW_004444463.1:36292-40777 GCF_000243295.1 Trichechus manatus latirostris | reverse complement strand
AGGACAAATATTGTATAAGACCACTATTATAAGAACTCAAGAAAAGGTTTAAACACAGAAGAAAACATTCTTTGATGGTTACGAGGGTGTAGAGGGAGGGAGATGGGTATTGGCTAACTAGATAGTAGACAAGAATTATCTTAGGTGAAGGGAAGGACAACACACACTACAGAGGAAGTCAGCAGAACTGGACTAAACCAAATGCTAAGAAGTTTCCTGAATACAACCAAACACTTCGAGGGACAAAGTAGCAGGGTCGGGGGTCTGGGGACCATGGTTTCAGGTGACGTCTAGGTCAATTGGCATAACAAAGTTTATTAAGAAAATGTTGTGCATCCCGCTTTGGTGAGTGGTGTCTGGGGTCTTAAAAGCTAAGGAGCGGCCCTCTAAGAAGCATCATTTGATCCCAACACACCTGGAGTAAAGGAGAATGAAGAACACCACAGACAGAGGGAAGATGTTAACCCAAGAAACAGAAAGGGCCACACAAACCAGAGTCTCCATCAGCCTGAAATCAAAAGAGGTAGATGGTGTCTGGCTACCACCAATGACCACCCTGACAGGGAACACAACAGAGAGTCCCTGATTGAGCAGGAGAAAAGTGGGGTACAGAACTCAAATTCTAGTAACAAGACCAGACTTATTGGTTTGACTGATACTGGTGGGACCTCAAAGACATGGCCATGGGACTTTCTGTTAGCCCAAAACTAAAACCATTCCCAAGGCCAATTCTTCAGACAAAGATTAGACTGGACTATGGGACAGAAAATGATACTCGTAAAGAGTGTGCTTCTTAGCTCAAATAGATACTTGAGACTAAATGGGCAGATCCTGTCCAGAGGTGAGATGAGAAGGCAGACAGGGTCAGGAGCTGGCTGAATGGACACGAGAAATCCGGGGTGGAAAGGAGGAGTGTGCTGTCACAGTAGAGAGAGAGCAACTAGGGTCACATAACAATGTGTGTATAAATTTTTGTATGAAAAAGTAACTAGAATTGTAAACTTTCACTTAAAGTGCAATAAAAAAATGAAAATAAAAAAGAGAAAACGTTGATGAGGTTGTGGAGAAATGGGAATCCTCATCCATTGCTGGTGGGTTTGTAAAATGGTGTGTCCCTTGTGGAAAACAGTTTGGCAGTTCCTCAAAAAGTTTAATATAGAATTACCATATGACTTGGAATCCCATTCCTATGTATATACCAAGAAGATGTAAAGACAAGAATACAAACAGAAACTTGTACACCAATGTTCACTGCAGCACTTTTTCCAATAGTCAAAAGTTGGAAACACCTGAAATGTCCATCAGCAGATGAATGGATAAGCAAAAAGTGGTATGTACATACAATGGAATATTCTGCAGCCATAAGGAGAAATGAAGTTGTGATGCATGCCATGATGTGAATGAACCTTGAAAACCTTATGCTGAGTGACGTAAGTCCATCTCTAAAGGACAAAGACTGAATGATCTCACTTACATGAAATAAGCAATTACATAAAAACCAAAAATTATTAATAGTTACCAGAGGTGTGAAGGAGGTGGAAAAGGGGAGATTTTATTTGAGGGGGGCATTGAATTTATGTTAACAGTGATACAATGTTTTGGATGAGGATAGAGATAATTGTGGCACAACATGAAAAATGTAAACAATGTCATTGAATTGTAAATGTAGATGTTGTGTTGGCCAATGTTTTGGTGTGTGTGTTTTCACCACATAAAAATGGGGGTGGGGGTGGGGAATCAATTGGTCCCATGCTGAGATGTCTGGGTGCACTATCACCTTCAGGAATGGCTATACCCAAGGGCTCAAAAGATGTTCTCTGTTCTGTCTCTCTCTCAAGTCCCCCAACAGGGGTCACATGCCTACCCCTGGCTTAATCAAATCTGCCCAGAGGAGGAGGTACTCTGATGGGTCAGCTCATGTCAGGCACCTAAACTGGGCAGGGCTTTCTTTGACCGATAGTCCCACCCAGGGAGAAGGGTAGTTTCTAAATAGAACTGAGAGATACTGCTACTCCTGGTCAACTGACAGTAGTCCACACAGGGAGCTACTGACAGAGCCAGGAGTAATAATAATAATAACAGCAGCAGTAGTTGTAACATTTATTGAGTGTTTGCTGTGTTCTGGCCACTGTTCTAAGCGTTTTGTATGTAGTTCATACTGTATATTTAACACAACAATCTTATAGGGTAGATGCTACTTTCATCCCTGTTTTATATATGAGGAAATTTCACAGAGAGGTGCAGTCACTTGCCCAAGGCCATACAGCCAACACGCAGCACGACCCTGGGCTTCCACATCCATGGCCTCACTCAGAGGCGGTACTGGTCCACTGTGCAGCACATCCTACCCCACCACACTCCATGCAGGAAACCCAGGCCTCCTGCTGCAGGCTGAGTCTGGGGCAGCAGAACACCACCCCATAGTGAGGGCAGGGCCCCAGGAACAGGAAGCAGAATGGGCGAGTTTGGAGCAGTGGTTCTCCATCTGGCTGCACGTTAGAATCCCTCTGGAGCTTTACAAAATTCTGATGCCCAGGCCATGCCCCAGATCAGTTAAATCGGAATCTCTGGGGTGAGGCCCAGGCATCAGTTATCTTTAAACCTCCCCAGGTGAATTCAGCATCCAGCGAAGGTGAAGGGCCACTAGTTTAGAGGCCTGTGGCTTAGCGGAAAGAGCTGTGGGTAAGATCCGCCTGGGCTTGAGCTGTGTGACTTTGTACCAGTCACTTAACTTCTCTGAGCCTCAATTTCCCCATCTGCGGAAAAGGTATTGTAAGTCCCTCTACCTTACAAAGGAGTTGTGAGGGTCCAGTGCGATGGTATCTGTCAGGCCCTTACCACAGAGCGGGCACACATCCTTACTATGAAAGAGGAGGCAGAGCCCCCTAGGTCCTGGCTACGGGGTGAGGTCTGAGCGGGGCCACCAGGGAGGCAGGGAGGCCCCGAAGAATCACCATCACTGAAAGGGACTTTAGGGCTGCTGGGAATCCTGCAGGAGGCCTGGTCGTGCGCTGGTTAAAGTGCTCAGCTGCTAACTGAAAGGTCAGCAATTCGAACCTGCCAGCCACTCCATGGGAGGAAGATGTGGCAGTCTGTTCTTGAAAAGATTACAATCTTGCAAACCCTATGGGGCAGTTCCACTCTGTCCTATAGGGTCGCTATGAGTTGGAATCTACTCGATGGCAATGGATTTGGTTTCAGGAGTCCTGCAGGAGTAAGGCTGATTGGTGCTCCATCCCAGGCCCTTCCACTTTGTATTTTTGCCAAAGGCCTGGACTTTTCTGAATGGGGCCAACCCAGGCTTGGGATGGGTGGGGAGGGTTTGTGGGAGGGGTGAACGCCTGTGCGAAGGAATGAGCGCAATGACACATACCAACCACCAGGGGGCGAGACAGATCGACCTACTGGGAGAGAACACCAGCCAGGCCTAAGGCGAATTCAAGTTATATGGGAATAACCCCAAGATTTAACAAGGACTTTTTCTTCAGTACTCGGTATATGCTAAGATCATTATATATTTCATTTCATTTCGTGCAACAGTCCTGTGGTAGGCGCCAGTACCCTCCTTTAGGAAGTGAAGGAATGGAGGTGGTGCAGCTAGTAACTGGCGACAGGAGCATTTGAATCCAGTCAGTCTGACTCCAGATCTCTGGTGGGTAGTTGTCAAAGTGCTGGGCTGCTAACCATGAGGTCTGTGATTGGAACCCACCTCTCTGCGCTAAGTGGGAGAAAGATGTGGCAGGATGTGGCAGCTGACTTCCATAAACATTACAGCCTTGGAAACTCCCCTGGCACAGTTCTACTCTGTCCTACATGGTTGCTGTGAGTTGGAATCAAAGTACTTCATTGGGTTTGGTTTGGTTTTTGTTCGGCTGACTCCAGATTAGTCTCTTAACCCCTGAGGTCACAGAAGGTCAGAGTGGCAAGGCCCTGTGAAAATCAAGTCCTGTGCTTCCTAAACCTGTGTGATTATAAAAATCACCTGAGGCTCTTTTAAGAAAAATTCCTAATTCCTGGGCCCCAGGTCAGGCTCTAAATTAGAACCTCCCAGGAAAAGAGACCTGGGAATGTATGTGGTTAACAAGGGCTCCTGTTTTGGAAACATGGATCTGCTCCCAGAGCTTGAAGGTGACCTGCCCAAGGTCACAGAGCTAATCCCACCAACCTCTTAATACCCGCTGATCTAGAAGCCAGGCCACCCCAGAAGAAAGATGAGGCAATCTGTTGCCCATCCCTGGAGCGTGATATCAGCAAGGGGGAGGAGTGTTTTCTTCCTCTTTGGAATGAATTTATGAATAAATATTGTGTGGAATTTGATTAATAGTGCCAAATTTCTCCCCACAACGGAATTATACTATTAATTTATAAAAATACTTTTTCACAAGGTGAGGTTCCGGCAAGATGGCGCTCTAGGCAGAAACACCACGCCGTCCCTCCACAACAAAGATCCGAAAAACTAAGCCAAACAGAGAATCAACAATCCTG